>NC_086343.1:36583819-36883819 GCF_032445375.1 Bacillus rossius redtenbacheri
AAGAAATCAAAAGAAAGTAAAGTACTTGTTCGAGGGGAACCCAATTACTGAACTGACCTTATGGAAAGTAAAGGTATTTGCAGACGTGGCAAGTGTTTCCAACAAATTAACCCAGTAATAGTTCCACTAGGACTCCACCCAAATGCTGCCAAAGCCAATGATGTGAATAAGCTACTGTCGAAGCACTATGGGTCTAAATGGAAGGAGAATGCAAGTTTGGCATTTTATAGAGATGTTATTGCCAGACAATACATAACTGTGCATGAAGAGGATGATGATGAACCAATGGTGGATGAAGATTTGAGAGTATGATGTTTTAAAATAGTTCAACATATTTTTTAGTTGACAATATTGAGAAAATAAGGAGAAACTTCAGTCAGTGTAGGATCTTAATATGCACTAGAAAAAATATAATTTTTTGTTAAAAAAATGTATTTTGTATCATTATTAAAATACGAGATGTAATCAAAGAGTTGGTTACTGGTTTTCCTTACGAAAAAATTCATTTTGTATTATATACTGTTCCAAAATTCACCTTGTCCAAAGTATTGTTCCAAAACTCGTCTTGTCCAATTTATTTTAACAGTTTTAATATTTGTGTATACTGTTACATTTCAAAGACCTTAAGAAACATATTTCAATTCAATTTTTGAAATGATTCATACCTACTGTGTGTTGGCTATGTCACAACCTCTTTGCATATCAGTTTTTCTCGATTTGCTCTGTTCCAGTGAAAGAGGACAAGGCGAGTTTTGGAACTGGACTACTCAATTATTCCCCTACTGTTTTAACCCCGGTGGGCCTAAAACTACTTCAAAAAACTATATCTCGGTCATTTGAGTTTCTTCTACATAGAAGCGATCACACCCTCTGTCAATACGCAGAATTTAATTTTCTAGAAAATGGGCATGAGGATTAGAACCTCATTGCCTGCTGTTTGCTTTCAAGTGGGATTAGACCTCTCCATCATTATATTTTAAACATTTTGACATTGCTTGTAATAAAGCTTCTGAGCTATTATTATTTTTTGACAAGTGATAAACAAGGTATTTTTATTATCGGACTGCCCAGCGATCAAATAAATGGTGCAAAATTACCGTCTAATTGACAAGTACTCGCTGTCGTATTTAATAATATTCGCAAAGTAAAGCTGACTGTCAGTGAAAGTGCTAATCTTGTGATTAAGGAGTAATATTTTGGGAAAAAGCAAGAATTCCCACACAGTCATTTCTTAACAGTGCGTTAATGTTTAGAGAGACCTGCAAAAAAAAATTGTAAGATATCTCAGGAGACTTTTAAGAACCCTGAAAATAATTTGAAAATTTATCTGGATAACTTATTTGATATTACACATGCTTATACCTTTGAAAGAATGAGAATAGAGTGAGAATAGAGGAAGAGAAAGCATTTCTAAAGGAACAGAGATAACCTGGTCAATCGGGTTGCTTGGCTGTTTAGACCAAAAGTTGACGGCCAAAGAAGAGAGAGCTAGGCAAAGAGGATTACATGAAGAGGAGAGAAATATAACACAAAGAGAGTTATTGGCTCTTGCATCTTCTTCTACTACACATAACTTGGAACATCCACAAGATTCAGACGAAGAAGAAATTCTAAGCTCTGAAGTCAGCTTACTGGAGGTTCTCTGCCCTGCAACAAGTTTGAAATGAGGTAGAAAAAATATGATAACACTTAAGCTTGTCACAGCTTTAGATCGATGCCAACTAAGCATAAGAGACTCCGTTTAAATTCTCCATGCGGTCGTAGAAGCGCTCGTTCTAAGCAGCGATGATTTCCCCATTAACAAATCCTCGATCCAGTGAATTCGTCATCATGCGAGAAAATCCAGGGCTAAAGCTATCAAAACTTACTTCCAGATCAACGAGTCTGACGTAGTTAATAGTCCATTGGGATGGAAAACTACTACCAGGCTCGGATGTAAGTTCGAAAGAAGAACACTTGCAATTATCGCTTCGTTTGACGACAGAGAACATCTTCTTGCAGTACCAAATCTCGAGAGTTCTTCTGGTAAGCGTCAAGCTAAAGCTGTACCAGCTGCCCTCTATGACTGGGACCTTAATGAAAAGGTACAAATAATATGCGACAAAACATAATCGAATTCTGGCTGCCTGTGCTCTTTTGGAACAGACATTAGAAAGAGAATTGTTACTTTCCGCTTGTCGCTATCACGTTCATGAGTTCGTACTAAAAAATGTATTCGAAACCATGATAAAGCAAGTCACTAACAGCCCAGACATTCCGCTCTTCAAAAAATAAAAGGCCATTGAAAAAATATAAATTCAAATACCTTTCAGCTATGTCTTGATTTCGTAAAAAAAACATGTTGCGGAGAATAACATTACATATTTGTTAATGTTTGATAATGCATAACTGTACAAAACTTTTGTGGAAAACGATTATCGTGATTTGGACGAGCTATGTGTGGTGTTTTTAGGAAGAGATTCAGCGAATAATATAAATTAATCAAGTTCCCTGGAGCTATCCATCAGGTGTAATGGATGGCGAGAGCGATTTACTCGTCAAAAAAATGGTTGCTTCAGTCTCAACTCAGAATGATTGTGAAAGATAAAAAAGGCCCTTTAAAGATGTTTGCTTGTTTATCGTCTCATTGTATGTAAAACCTTGGCTCAAATTCACAGTGGCGATGAAAGCACCTAACCAAAATTTGTGCTTCTTGAAGTCATTAAAAGACTACGAAAAAGATGACACAACGATTTCTAAAGCTGACATAAGCAAGTTTAGCCAAAACCTGTGGTAGTTATGTAAAAAGGCAGTCGTTTTATCAATATTTGACCATGAAGTTAATAAACAAACTAAGGCGAAAATTATTGCCAACTTAAAAGAGACTAAATCTCAGATTTTGGGAAACGCTATATTCCATCGAAGGAAGAAATGTCACAAATTTTCGGTAAGCTGACCTTTTTCTCTGATCTTATGATATTTGTTTTTTATTATTATTAACTAACACATTTTTGTTTTAGATAAATCTTGGGATGATTTTGTGTCGGACAAGATCAAACAATTTCTTCTTCGACTTCCAATCGACGACCGTTTTTTCATGAAGATGTATCGTCTAGGGATGATAAAATCGCCTATATGAAAGCTGAAAGAAGAATAAGAGTTTATAAGGTTGTAAATTACACTGCTGAAGAACTGTGAAATTAGTCCCAAATTTTTATCCACTTATCACAGTTGACGAAGAGCGAAAGCTGTGTCCAGGAAATAAATTTATGTATCTGTAAAAAACGTACCCTAAAGAGAAGTTACCCTGCCTTATTGTTGTTTTTTAAAGTGTTTTAATAATAATAAATAATTATCATATTTCATTTTGTCTTTTATTTACTGCATAAAAAGCATTTTTAATAATTTTATAGAAGAACGTAATTCTAGGAAATAAAACGATTTTTTTTTTTTTAATTTGTG
Source organism: Bacillus rossius redtenbacheri (assembly GCF_032445375.1). Classification (NCBI taxonomy): domain Eukaryota; kingdom Metazoa; phylum Arthropoda; class Insecta; order Phasmatodea; family Bacillidae; genus Bacillus; species Bacillus rossius. The sequence goes on from NC_086343.1 coordinate 36,587,261, forward strand.
AGGATGGGACGGCACAGGTTTTAATCTTGATGGAAAATTAAATTTCTAATTTGTTTACGGTTAAACATTTATGAAATCTATAGAGGGTATGCATTTCAAAATATTTAAGATGAAAAAAACGTGTTCCTCATTAAAGGGACATCCTAGTGCTCGGGTCCTCGCCTGCACAGAGAGCGCCCCAGCCGGGCGAAGATGCGGCGCTCCCACGCGGCGGGCAGCAGGTGGTCCCAGGCCCACAGTGCGCCCAGCAGCAGCCCCTCCATGTCTTCCCAGCCCTGCTTCTTACCTGCGCAGAGAGCGCCCCAGCCGGGCGAAGACGCGGCGCTCCTGCGCGGCGGGCAGCAGGTGGTCCCAGGCCCACAGCGCGCTCAGCAGCCCCCCCCCCCCCACACTATGTCCTCCCGTCCCTGCTCCTTACCTGCGCAGAGAGCTCCCCAGCCAGGCGAAGATGCGGCGCTCCTGCGCGACCGACAGCAGGTGGTTACAGGCCCACAGAGCGCCCAGAGTTTCCCCCACCCCCACCCTTCCATGTCCTCCTGGCCCTGCTCCTTACCTGCGCAGAGAGCTCCCCAGCCGGGCGAAGATGCGGCGCTCCTGCGCGGCCGACAGCAGGTGGTCCCAGGCCCACAGCGCGCCCAGCAGCCCCCCCCCCCCATCCTATGTCCTCCCGTCCCTGCACCTTACCTGCGCAGAGAGCTCCCCAGCCAGGCGAAGATGCGGCGCTCCTGCGCGACCGACAGCAGGTGGTCACAGGCCCACAGAGCGCCCAGAGTTTCCCCCACCCCCACCCTTCCATGTCCTCCTGGCCCTGCTCCTTACCTGCGCAGAGAGCTCCCCAGCCGGGCGAAGATGCGGCGCTCCTGCGCGGCCGACAGCAGGTGGTCCCAGGCCCACAGCGCGCCCAGCAGCCCCCCCCCCCATCCTATGTCCTCCCGTCCCTGCACCTTACCTGCGCAGAGAGCTCCCCAGCCAGGCGAAGATGCGGCGCTCCTGCGCGGCCGACAGCAGGTGGTCACAGGCCCACAGAGCGCCCAGAGTTTCCCCCCCCCCCCTTCCATGTCCTCCTGGCCCTGCTCCTTACCTGCGCAGAAAGCACCCCAGCCGGGCGAAGACGCGGCGCTCCTGCGCGGCGGGCAGCAGGTGGTCACAGGCCCACAGAGCGCCCAGCAGCAGCCCCTCAATGTCCTCCTGGCCCTGCACCTTACCTGCACTGAGAGCGCCCCTGCCGGGCGAAGATGCGGCTCTCCTGCGCGGCGGGCAGCAGGTGGTCCCAGGCCCACAGCGCGCCCAGCAGCAGCCCCTCAATGTCCTCCCGGCCCTGCTCCTTACCTGCGCAGAGAGCGCCCCAGCCGGGCGAAGATGCGGCGCTCCTGCGCGGCGGGCACCAGGTGGTCCCAGGCCCACAGTGCGCCCAGCAGCAGCCCCTCGATGTTCTCCCGGCCCTGCTCCTTACCTGCGCAGAGAGCGCCCCAGCCGGGCGAAGACGCGGCGCTCCTCCGCGGCGGGCAGCAGGTGGTCCCAGGCCCACAGCGCGCCCAGCAGCAGCCCCTCCATGTCCTCCCGGCCCTGCTCCTTACCTGCGCAGAGAGCGCCCCAGCCGGGCGAAGACGCGGCGCTTACCTGCGCAGAGAGCTCCCCAGCCGGGCGAAGATGCGGCGCTCCTGCGCGGCGGGCAGCAGGTGGTCCCAGGCCCACAGCGCGCCCAGCAGCAGCCCCTCCATGTCCTTGCGACCCGCTCGCCTCCTGGGGCCCGTGGCTCCTAACCAACAAGCAGAACCTACTGACATTTCAGCGTGTGGTCACATTAATACTTCTTTAGGGGCGTCGCGAAAAAAATACCACTGTGCATTTTTACGATGCGGGCACGCACCATGAAACGAAATTTTCTCAGGATTAAAACTAGGCTTCATATATATAACCAATACATAAGTGGTTTAAATATAATTTAGTTATTGATATTGATTTCTGGTTTCTATAATTTGTAACATTTAATTATAAATTGCACTTTCAATTGGATTTATAAAAATTCGTTCATACACCGTTATTTACAGAATTATTGCAATATCAATTATTTCATTATTTTTTTAATAAGTTGCCTAATTGAATTTATTACATTACAATAAACATTCTCTTATACATTAATTTTTATTGTCATTTATTTTTTCTCTTTATTTTTACTAAATTTAATAATTTTTTTTATAAACGTGTTTATAGTGATAGTTTTTAATTTTATTTAACAGCTAATGGTTTTAGCTGATTTTCTGTGTGTTTTTTGTGTTAGTGTTTTTGTCCTAATCTTTTTTTTTGTTTCTTGTTACAATACATTGAAACCAGCAATGGTGTATATCATAAAAATAATGATCTGAAAAAAATGTACTCCATTGCAAGAAAACTTAAAAAAATGGAAACTGTACAAGTTTGATAACATATACAGTTGTGAGTGTTTCGTGAAAGCACTCTTGCAAACTAGTAATGACATGTGTTTTTCCACATTTTTACAAGTGATTTCCTTGTTAGCTACTTAAAACACTGGGTTATTGCAAGTTGTAGCTAATGTACAAGTAGTTGAAACTTGTTGTGTTCTACTGTTTTCCTACCTCTTTAAAAAGTTAGGTAGGTTACAATTACAAAATAACTAATTATTCTTCAAGAAAAATATTGAAGTTTGTTTTTTCTCCTACTGAGTTAAACAATGACAAAAAATACGGATGACTAAAATCATAAATATTTTCATGCTGCAACTAATCATTAACAACTTTTGTCATTAAATTATTTAAATGAGTTTATGTTGCCAAATATTATTAGTTAAAAGTGTTTCCTATGTCACAAAATCTTGTACTTAAAGTATTCCAAATGCAACATTTGTCACATACAATAATATGTAGAAGAAAGAATAGGGAAAAAAAAATAATGACTGTATGATGAAAATAAAGTAAAATAAAATATTAAAACTATGGAGATAGATGAACACAAGAAGGTAGACAAATGGAAAAATAAATGGCAAGATAGATAAATATTATTACGACCTGGATGAGATTGGATTATTTTAATGTGTATTTAAATTACGATGATGAGTCATATAATATATTACTGGGTATCATGAGCACAGGAAGCACTACTTTTATGACAGCCGTGACGTCCCAATGCTTACAAAGATGGGATGAATCTTTGATGTTTAACCATTGCCTTCCGTGAAATGTATTATATTTCCATTAATTATGTAAATTATTATTAAAAATACATTGAATTTTTTAATTGAATAGTTTGAGACACAGAAGAGAATATTTAAAACATCAAGACAGATGCCCACAGAAAAACTGAAATAATGAAGACAAAAGTGAAAATGAAATAAACAATTATAATACTAAACAATAAAAATAAACTTGAACTTATAGTTTACCTTAAATGAGTACTAATCAAGGTGGTGTATATATACACACATACATACATTTGGTCTAATTGTAAGAATCTGTTAGTGACATGTTTCCATGTTAGTGACAAGCTCAGACAATCTGTGTGAAATAACCTTTTCCTAACCACTTGTGATTATAAGTGTGTATTTCTCCCAGTTGTGACTCACACGACCTGCACCTTCAAGCAACTCGCTTGAAGAGTCACAGTAGCGCCGGTCAGTGAGGTGCGTGCGTGTCCGTCGCCAGACTTAGGCCTGGTACACGTGAAGCGTTCGTTGTACCGCGCTTTAGAACTGACGTGCGTTAGTGTAATACCTGGGCGTGGATGAAAGCGTGCTCATGCTGACACCTGTTATTGCTCAACGGGTCCAACACACGTGTCGATCTACCTAGTGTCCAGTAGGACTGCAGGACCGGCTACCATGGAGGAGGCTGGTCATATTGATGTTGATTTACTCGTTGATTGAACTGAAAATGAATGCAAACTGTCCCAAAGTACATTTATATTTTCAATAATTCTAAATGGTGTTTTAAGCTGAAGTACCCGACATTACCCAGGCTGAACACAGGGTTGTATACGTATATTGTCCGCAAGTAAAAAGCAAAATGTATAGCGCTATATGGAAGTTTGGCGGAATAAGAGATATTACACACAAATGCTGTATGTATGTATATAACCTATGATTTTATGTTTACTCATGGTAATCGGTTGAATGGTTTAGAAATTGATGTGATGCAGCAGCACCTTGTGGTGGGTTATAGCAAAATGTATATCGCGAAAATGTTCTCCGTGTGCAAATATCTATGTATAGGGAGGAGTACCCCAAGTGGCGGAAACCTAAGTTGTTAAAAAAAATTTAAATACCTACTTTAAGAAATGTAACTTTATTTATTAATTAGTTAACTTAACAAAATTTAAAAACTAAATTAATGAATTAGAATGCAACTACTGCATAAACATATTTAAAAACTTGAGTTTAACTTTTATAAAAAAATTCACTCACTGAAAGTGGCACCTAGTACCGGATGGACTGGTATAGGTATGGTTAGTTGTATTTTTTTTTTAAATTTAAATTTACATTATATCGAAGTGAAGTCAAAATAAATGGAAACAAAATTAAAGAATTAGCGATGCTAAGAGAGTTCAATTCAAGCCGCCATCAAATTATAAAAAAATAAAAAAATTATTTATTGTAAATATTAGTGATACAAATCTTTTTGAAAAATTTCGCAATAGTAATAGAATAAATATTCAACATATCTATGGATTTTAATTTAGAGCTAAAATTTATCTCAATTACTTTACAAAAATATATCATTAATTTTATACTTATATATATATATATATATTGAAGACTGTGAATTTATTTAAAGTTTTTTTATATTCAATTTAATAGATAATCATTCTAATAATTCTAGTTACGCTCATCACTGACTTAATGATCACGTAACGCCAATATGTATGTATACCTTGGATACAAGTGTATCATGAAGCACTAGTATTAGCCTATTCCATAGAGATATGTATAAAATATAAATTAAAGTATAACAGTAGTGTAACATTTGAAATTCAACTGCATAAGTGTAACATGCCTTAATTGTTACATTAAAATATTTGATTTATTTATCATTTTTCAACACCGCCTTAGACGCGTTACAACAAACTATGCTTATAATTATTTAAAAAATGCCTTTATCTCAGAAAGTTTAGCTCTTAACGAACAAGGGAGACAGTTTTTCCCTTTTTGGAAACCTAAGTAGCGTCACTGGGAATCTATTTATATTTTGATTATGAATTTATAACTTTCGAAAAAAAAAAAAAATTTAAATATGCATATTATATATATATTTAATTTTATAATTTTATAAAAACCGTTGGTATTTTTTAATTTTATAAAAGTATACGTTTGAATCCCTGAATGTATTTTAGCAGATTTTCTTAAGTTACACCCTTTTGAATGTTTATATTAGGTATATTGTGGTCTTTCTGCTAAAATTATCGGTTAATAATAAAGACAATTTTGTTTGTTATATTCATCATTTTTCAACGGCACCTTAGGTGACTTACAACCAACTATGCTAATAATAACAAAAAAAACTTATATCTCAGAAAGTTTAGCTCTTAACGAAAAACGTTTTTTTCCCTTGCATGTAAATTAAGTGTGCGTCACAGAGAATCCTTTAATGATATTTTGAATTTTGTACTTGTACCCTTTCAAAATCTTTGTTTTTATTTTTTTAATATGCATATAGTTTTGAAGTGTTTATTTTTATTAAAAACTATGGTATATTTTTATGTATATAATATACCTATGTATGCCGTAAAGTATTTTTGCACATTTTATTTTTTGTAGTTATGCCCTATATATATTTTTATATTAAATTCATATTTTATGGTCACTTAATTTCTTGCTGCTAAAATTATATGTGGATAATCCAGATGCACATTATATATGTACATATTTTTTCAAATATTTTTTTATAATTTCATATATATCATAAATTATTTTAATTTGCACATCATTAAAAGAAATAGAATTTATAGTAGAAATTTATGTTGTATTAAAATAAAGTGTTTGTTATAATCATAATTTTTTCAACGTGCGGCTTAAGGCGCCTTACAAAGTCCTAGTACGTACCTAGTACGTAAAAGATTTTCAGTGACTTGGAATGAATTCGACACTGTCCTTACCAAGGGAGCTATTAATTTTTTGTCTTTCAACTGCCTTGTTTTTTCAACCCTTCAAAAAATAGAGAAAAATGGTTAATAGGAAAATAAAATGGTAAGATAACTTCGCGGATATGCTTTATTTTCCTCACTAGTGGAGTTATTATTATTTTATGTTTTTTTTCTATTCTTATTTCTACCTCCTTCGTTCTATTTGGCTCGTTAACATGCTCTATATAAATATTCCATGTATATTTTTTATGTTTAAGTTTGAACGAAATTTATGCCAAACATTTGATGATGTCATGTAAATAAATATATATAAAATCTTTGTGACAATGATGGTTTGAATTATTAAAAAAAAAATACTTTGTAGAAATTTTTGTACGTTACTCTACGGAAAGGAATGAATTGAGGTGATATTGTTTTCAAACCAACCTCCAAAATAAAGTATAAATAGAATGAAAACTGTAATGACAACGTCATGTACTTTGACTTCGGCGCGGTTTAGTTGTCACCCCTCCTACCCAGTGCCCCTCCTTTCCCCTTTAGATACGTCACGATGCCTTCTCCTGCCAATTGGTAATTGATCCCCCACCCTTCTGGTGTACTGCGCTTGCGCGGTTCCCCTTCCGGGGCGCTGCTTTCGAGGATTTTCGGCGCTAGGTCTCGAGGCCTTTTCAGCTGTAGCCACCGACAGTGTCAGGTCACTTTCCATTTGAGCAGCATGTAGTTCCTTTTGTAACTCGTTAAGTCAGTTAGGGGTACGGTGCTGACGAGCTCTCGACATGGTAAGCTTCTTCGCGGAACTTGGGTTTGTGTGCTAGAGCACCAACAGGTTGTGGCCCTGTACTTAACGTCAGGTGATCGTTATGTAGCTTAATGCAATTTCTTCTAAATTATTTGTTTCGGCTTGCCACTTGGAAATTACGTTTGGCTTTCTGCAGTAGGGTAACCACGTCGAGTAGTCTCGTGGTACGTACGGTTTTGTGGTTAAATAATTTTTCAATTCTTTTCTCCTTTTTTTTTTGTAGTAACTGTATCATGCTGTGCCAGTTCTATATTATTCTGGTCTACGTTAACAAGTTAGGCCGTTTGTGGCATAATGTGCTGTATCTATTTGACTCTTTCTCTTTTTGACATTCACAGCTAGCTAGCTTTGTTTTGTGAGAGTCCGATTGCGGGACTTGATAATGTAAACTATAATAGTTTAATGTTATGCTTATAAATTTGTGCAAGTTATGAATGTTACAGTTACAGGGATCAGTATTATACAGTATTATCAGTTATTTATCAGAATTATTCAACTATGTATTTTGTGAAAGAAACTATTTTGTACCTGTTTATAATGTACCTATTTGCAGTTGAAAGGATAGTAATTAAAGATGACGTAAAGATAAAATTTAACTTTGCTTATACCTACAATAACACACCTCTAGTAGCCATTCCTAATCCAGCTTAGGACATTGTCATTTTTTTTCAGGTACATATCAGGTGAGGGTATTTTTTTATAGTTTATCCATGCGTGGGTTGGAGGTTATTTGCTGATCTGCAACAAGTACCCTTAAAAACAATACGGGTGGCCGACCAAGATATTCAGTAAGCAAGTAATCTTCTGTACGCATTTCACTTCGTCACTCTTTAAGTTTCTGATATCCCAATTATTTTGGTTTTATAATTTATTACTTTGGTTTAAACATAACATTGGTTAAATGTTTGCATATAAAATGTATTGAATTAAAAAAGTTTTAATTGTTTCTTTATAAAAACTTAAATGCAAGTATTTATTTTTTACCCTAGCACAGATAAAGTGAAAATAATCGGTCGGTAAAATTTTTTTGGTTAAATATTAAATTTATTATTTTTCATAGACCTTTATAGTTTAAAGATATCAAAAATTTAGAAAAAAAATTATACTAACTCCAGATTGTTTATTTTCTGAAGAATTATTTTTTGTTATAATTGTTATCTCAAAATAAAAAAAATTATGACAAAGGTTACAAATAACAGATAAAATATTTATACACCATAACATGTCAGTTCATGCTAGGAATAATATATAACATAATTTACGAAGTTTAACAAAACTTTTAACAAACTCAATACCAATTTTTAAAGTATATAAAATAATAACATGGAAAATAACTTATGAAACTAACCCGTTCATAGTGAAGCATAAAAATTAAGAAATCTGACTTCTAGTCCTACTAGATAACTGTATTAATGGGATATTAGTGATTCTAAGCTCCAACATTCTAATCTTTTGGTATGGTGATCAACTCCTAGCTATTAGGAACACTTCCAGGATACTTTGAGTAGGTCGGAGATAGTACTACCTTCCATGATACATACTACTATTCAGTAAAATGTCTCTCCTGGGCTCGCGAGTGGCAGTTGTGTGGGCTGTTCGCCCCCAGACTTCCAGAAGGCCTAGAGGCCACGTGGAAGCATCACAACGTGGGAACCTTACGTTAGTTACGTCCTTACGTTAGTTACGTCTTCCGCCAACGTGGCATCGGATGACGCCACGGTCTTCGGAGTTGGGACGTCAGGATTAAGATCTGCTTGCGCACACGTGTGCATATATTAATTTTAGTCCTTTGTATGAATTTCCTTCCAAGCCTTGGGTTTAAGACATGATCGTTAATTTTCAAATTATGAAAAATAGAAAATAATACTAACGAACAAATAATGGAGCCCTAAGTTGCCATTTCAAAGCACGGTATGATTTCTAAATATGTATAATCAACCCAAACAATGTTTATGACCAACATTTTCTTCTTTTTTTAAAATTTATTTTACGATTGGATAGCGTTGTTATATTTATCTTGCATGTAATGAGAAATCTTTCTTCATGAAATAGCAATAGGCAATATGATGAATATTTCAAATTACGGAAAAATAATTTTTCTAATTGTAAAGATAACAAACAAATGGCATTGAAAGAGAGCAGATGTCAATTTATTTCGAAAAAAGCAACATTGTTCCGAAAACTAACGCCTATTGGGGTAGTAAGAACAACATTTTAAGTGATATAGACGAGTACAATTTTTTATTAGTGATTTTACTGATGTAAAATTTTAATAACATATACTTTAAAGAGCCTTTTACACTTCTGGAACAATAAAAAAAATATAGTGGCAAATTTATTTTAAAATGTTGGCACAATTATGTTCTAAGTTATGTAGCTGTTGTGTTGCTATAAATTTTACCCCATTATAGATACTTGAATCACAAAATTTTGCATTTTTTATTTATGTAATTTTTTTTATGTTAAGTTTGCTAATGCAACTTTTCGTGCGGAAATGTACCTGCAAATGGTAAAAGAGAATTCAAGGACATAAATTGGCCTCCTATGAACATTTTATTTTTCCTAGTTAAAAAATATGAAAAACCTTTATACCTACAATATAAAATGCCAAAATATACGATCTGCTGGGTAAGTGCCAGTACATTCCTGCTGAAAATAAGAGTTTCCATGAACTCTTACTAATTGAATAATATTTTGTATCTCGGTGTGTAATAGGTTTATGTTTTGTAGTCTTCGATAAAAATAATTTTCCGGCATTAAAATGATAATGCAACAGAAAATTTACTTTTCAATGAAAATCATTCACCAGAATTTTGCAAAATTCGTATATTATGGTACCCTTAAACATATTTTTTCTTAGGTGTTTCTTTGACTTTTTAAACTAACTTCTTTGTTCTTTTTGAAAATAAAAATATTTTAATTAATTTTTTAATGTATATAAATAGAACAATCTTGTAACAAGAACGTGAAAATCGTAAATTTTGCCATTATTTAGGGAGAATCCCCTATAATGTTTTAAAACATTTACATTGCATTCATTAATGATGGTGTTACTTTTCGTATGTTCAGAGATAATATTAACGTTCGGGCGGATAATTCAACTATAAATTGTTATGAGTACTATTATTTTTTAGAAATAAATAACTTTCCGGTAGTTCAGTTTTAATTTGCATTATTGTGACGAGCTTCAATTTGCCATAAAATTGTAAACATTACCTTAAATTAAAAAATAAAAAAAACGTGTCAGTAATGTAGGGAGAAATTGTTAAAACTATATTTTCATTACTTATTTTTTCCATTAATATTAGAGAGCAGGTAGAACATAGTTAAGCCACAATAATATTTTGTTATGCGTTACACAGACTATCATTCAAGCAATTATGTGTCGTGCTTAAGTTACATTAACCAAAAATGTAAATTTTTCATCGCTATATTTTGCTTACCTTTGAAACCAAAGCTATGAAAATATACTTATAATTTTATGATAACAATTATATAAATGGAATTTAAACACTAAATTAAATATTTGTTTTTACATACCATGTACATATTTCTTATAGTTGCAATATTCAGACGTATGATAAAAACCTAATTTTCGTTGTGTATAACCTTAAATTTCCATTTTAAACTTTTAACTTTTGACTTTAAAGAGAAAACAGATGCACCTGGATTTGGCTATAGATGCTTTAAACACGCAGGTAACCTTCATGCAGAAATTAAAAGTTGCGAAGAAAAAAAGAAATCTGCAAGCAAATTTATTAAATTAAAATAATAAATAAACACTACATATGCTTTTACAAATGACTACTTTAATTTTCAAATGATTTTAAAATTTAAAATTATAAACTGAAAAAAAAAATTAAAACTTGAAAGTATCTATTGCTTTTCTTTATTTGCGTGGTTCCAGCAAAATAAAGTATTAGTCCAAATAACCTTATATATAACGTACAAAATAGGCCCATAAAGAAAAAAATTCTCAAATAAGCTTTACAATATGTCTCGTAATATTTCCGTGATAAACAATGGATGCTAACAGACATTAATTAAACGTAAACTTTTTCATTTAATGTAACATTACAAATTTATTTAGTATTTGATTTGATGCACTTTGGCAGTACCAGAATTTTAGAAAAAATACATATTTTTTTAAATATGAAGTATTTACTCTTTCCTAAAATTAACAGTTTTTTTTAGGTGGCCCAATCTTGTTGTTATGGTATTTAAAAAAACAATTAGAAAAATCAAATAACTATACCATCTTAAATATTTACAGTAGTACCTATAGTTTGGCCGGTCCTGAAACTGGCTTCTGGCTATGGTTGTGGTGTCGGTGTCCGCCATCTTGGATTGTGACGTCACGGCGGCCATATTGGATGACCTTGACCTTGACCTTTGACCTTGACCTTGAATATGATCCTCAAAACTTGCCAAAATTGGGCAAAAATTGCCCAAAATTCCTCAAAAATAACAAAAAAAAAAATTTTTTGTGGAAAAAAATTCCGCCAAAAAATCTCAAATAATTCCACAAATTAAAAATTACTCTTTTCGAGGGAAAAATTTCCCGTTTCGAGGGAAAATTTCCCGTTTTTAGTCCTTAAAAATCCCAGCGGCTGAAAATTCCTAAAACTGGCTTAAAACTCCTAAGAGATAGCCGCTTATAAGCCATTTCTAGGAATAAGGATTCCATGACCGCCATATTGGATTATGTCGACACCGTTGCAATTTTCGTTACGGTCGCCATATTTAACTTTTCTATTTATTATCCGATTTTAATGAAAAAAAATATATTTAAATTTATAAAAAAATTCACTTAATAAAATTAAATAAAGTTTTAATAAAAAACAAACATTTACGACACGGAGCTCGGAGTCCGCGGTTCAAACCCGGTGCAGGCAAAAAAAATGGCTACTGATCCTTCCCCCCGTGGTGGCTGCTGACAGACTGACCCCCGACACTTATGTCAAAGTATATATCGTCACCTAGTATGACGTCATGGCCGCCATCTTGAAAATACGTAATTCTTATGTTAGAAAATCGGGAAAAATTTTAAAAGTCATTAAAAAATTATTTAATGGAATTGATTAATAAATAATCTTAAAAACCACTGTTGCAGTTATCGTTACGGTCGCCATCTTGGATTACATAAATGTTGCATATTTCGTTACACCCACCATCTTGGTTGAGTACCATGTCATTCTTACACTTTATGTTACGACCACCATATTGGATCCTATTAATGTTGCAACTATCGTTATGGTCGCCATCTTGAAATTTAGACGCCATCTTGAAAATCTGTAATTTTTATGTTAGAAAATCGGGATAAAATTCCAAAATTAATCAAAAAATTAACTTAATAGAATTCTGATTCATTATTTCGATTCCTGTCCTTGATTCGAAACCAGTGAGGGCAAAAAATAAAAAAAAACATCAGATCCTTCCTCCACAGAAGCCACCTACAGACTGATCTACCATCTCCAATAACAAGGTATTTACCATCAGCTGGTATGACGTCATGTCAGCCATCTTATCTTTGTCCGCTGGAGGCCGCCATCTTGTTTTTGTCTGCTAGAGTGTACTGGCGACATGTTAGTATAATGTTCTGTTCACCATAACTTTAACCTCGTCTGTTGATATTGTACTTTGTCATTGACCTTGAACTTTGACCTTGACCTTGAACCTTGACCTTGTCCTTGACCTTGAACTTTGACCTTGACCTTGACTTTGAACTTTGACCTTGATATTGATATTTGACCTTGATCTTGAACTTTGACCTTGACCTTGAAATTTTAACTTGACCTTGAAAATTGACCTTGACATCGATCTTTGACTTTGATCTTGATGTCCATCACGGATCCGTCATTTTATGTTCAGTACATGCTAGTGGACATTGCCACCATCATGTTTTCGTCTGCTGGAGGACACCATCTTGTGTGTACTCGTCTTACCATCATGCTAGTTTTATTCTAACATGCTACAGTGCAGTAATCATTTATTACTGAGGTGCCCACCATCTTAAAATTTGACCGCCATCTTGAAATCATGTAATTATTTAGCTAGAAATGCGAGATGAATTCCAATAGTCTCCAAAAAAATCAATTATTAATTTACAAATTGAATCGATTGATCCCTGTCCACGGTTCGATTCTTGACCAGAGACAGTTGTAACTAATTATTAAATAAATGTAAGGTTCTGTTTTCCATTACCTTTCGCGGAGTTTATTAATAATTCACTCTACGAAAAACAACTCAAGTCAATATACCTGACCAACGAATTAATACAGTGCCGATTAGCCTATTATGAAAGTCTAATTTTTCAATAATCTAAATAACATATAAGCCGTTCATGTACAAAGCCACACATTTAGATCAATTGTCTTCAGTCCATGAGACCAAGTCATGTCATTATCAGAAGTATAGGCTAGACATTTCAGGACCGCATGACCGTCGTCGTTAGCTAATTATAATCAATTAATCCATCGTGACATTTTATAAATTCTAAAGGACCAAGTAACCGTGAAAAATATTTTAGTAACACCAAGAGGTGTTAAACTAGTAAATATTCAATCACTACATTTTGTACTACGCGCAATCAACAAAAAGGAAGCACCAACAACGAAAAGACAGCACCACCAACGAAAAGGCAGCTCATTTGGAAGCACCGACAACGAAAAGTCAGCACCGACAACGAAAAGACAGAACATTTGGAAGCACCGACAACGAAAAGGCAGCTCATTTGGAAGCACCGACAACGAAAAGGCAGCACTGCCAACGAAAAGGCATGGACAGCAAGACCGGGTCATGTCAATATCAGACATATAGACCATGATTTCAGTACACACAGGAAACGGAATATACACACAGGAAAACGGAATCTACACGCAGTAAAATGGAACGTACACGCAGGAAAACGGAACGTACAGGCAGGAAAACGGAATGTACACGCAGGAAAACGGAATGTACACGCAGGAAAACGGAACGTACACGCAAGAAAACGGAATGTTCACACAGGAAAACGGAATGTACACGCAGGAAAACGGAATGTTCACACAGGAAAACGGAACGTACACGCAGGAAAACGGAACGTACACGCAGGAAAACGGAATGTACACGCAGGAAAACGGAACGTACACGCAGGAAAAAGGAATGTACACGCAGGAAAACGGAACGTACACGCAGGAAAACGGAATGTACACGCAGGAAAACGGAATGTACACACAGGAAAACGGATTGTACACGCAGGAAAACGGAACGTACACGCAGGAAAACGTAATGTTCACGCAGTAAAACGGAATGTACACGCAGGAAAACGGAATTTACACATAGGAAATCAGAACGTACACGCAGGAAAACGGAACGTACACGCAGGAAAACAGAACATACACACAGGAAACGGAAAGTACACGCAGCCCAATTTTGGCAAGTTTTGAGTCCAAGATGGCCGCCGTGACGTCACAATCCAAGATGGCGGACACCGACACCACAACCACAGCCAGAAGCCAGTTTCAGGACCGGCCAAACTATACTTCTATTTACAATGTGTTTATTCTTGTGGGTAAATGGTAAATAAAGTTTTATTAAGGTGTGAGCATAAAATTATAGTTCAATCACATTTATTATTACATATTACATAAAAATGTTTTAACTGAGACATATTCGCTATGTTATGTAATTATTTTCTCTGTTTTTCCTTTGTATAAGCTACACCTGTTATACCTTTTGGCGTCCCGAGCAAGCATAAATATGCTGAATTGAGGGGTGTGATTATTAAAGTTTACGTTTGTTTTAGAGCCCATTGATGGAGTGACGTCAAACATAAAAAGGTTAAGCTGTCCGGAAAAAAAACCTGGAAATGAAAAGATTGCCAAAATTATTAAAATAAATTACAGGTCATAAAATTCATAAATGAATGTTAATGTTGATATTTATAGGCCACACACAGCGTAGCATTAAAACGGAATTTAAAAATTGAAGCAACAGCCAAACTGAAATACTATAATAATAAACATAAAACTTATTTTAAAAATATAAAAATCATAAAAAATGTACCTTTTAGTACAATGATTTACTCGGTAAATTACTATCCTTGCTTCATTTTTGGCTGTTCCAAAAAAGTCAATTTTGAGCATAAATATACTTATTATATTCAATAGATATTGTTACGAAGATAAGCAGGGCAGTGGCGCGCGCAGGTGTAGAGCTAGCTGGCGGCCCCGCACGGCCACTAACGTCACTTGGCCGCCGCAACGTGAGACATGCCACACGCGCCTGGCGGATTACAAGGGTCGTCGCTTCCCCTCACACCTCCCCGCGCTCTGCGCGCGGTGCCCTGCCTCGGAGCCATTACCTGGCACCTGGCAGCAATTGGATGCTTCTCTCGATGCTTCGGGCGTCAGGTCGGCCCGGGATGACGCGACGAGCCCCAGTCGCCCTCGTGACTTCTAGAAGTGGTGCCTGGGCCTATATAAACCCGGGAAGCCGACCTCCGAGGGGAGTTTAGTTCCGGGGCGATAGTACCGCGGGTGCGGCGGTGTTCCTCGGCGAGAGAGTTTTTGCGGCGAGAGAGTTTCTTTGTGATAGTTGGGTGGCGAGAGTCCCGAAGCATCAAGTGGATCCTCGGCGAAGGGAAGTGCAACGGTGGCGACGAAGTGCAACGACGGAGGTCCACGAGGGGTGCTGCGGCGAGAGTTGCGCCAGAGGTGCAGCCCAGTGAGGTGTGCAGTGTGTAAAAACCAAGTGACTGGAGGATAAACATTTTTAAGTGTAATCGATTATTGTAGGCGATCTAAGTGTTGGTAATCAATAAAACTGTTACGTAAAACTTTAATTGGGCTATCCATTTACGAACCCATTAGTTTTTCCCACAACCATTATTTTATTTAATAATTCTAACAATATGTTAAAAATTCCTTAAATTTGCTCAGATTCACCACCTACAAGCCTTCAGTATTCTGCTTATGTCATATTTCCCGCCATCTTGAAAATCTGTAATTATAACTCTAAAAATAAAAATACATAAACATTATAACAAATCAACCATATTACTAAATTTGTTAATTAAATCGATTTATGTATTTGGTTCAATCCTTTTTCAATGCTAAGAGAAGTTAGTTAATGTTTAAATTTAATATTTAAATACTTTTTCTTATCACGTTTCGTAGAATTTATTAATCATTCTCAATAATAAAAATGATTCTATTCAAGAAAACTTTTCGAACTGATATTTAACGTATCAAATTGAAAACAATGCTTCATTTACATTAATTTTGAGTGTTCTATCTGCTGCTAAGCACAAAAACCGGATTTATCTATATATATAAAAATGAAACCCGTTTTCCTTGGTCACGGCATCACGCGTGAACGGCTGGACCGATTTCACTAATTTTTTTTTTGTTGTGTTTGCTATGGTCAGGAGAAGGTTCTTATGAAAGAAAAAATTAAGAAAATTGTGCGGAAAATTAGAAAATTTAAGAATAATGAATTCCTATTTCCCTTGGTCACGCCATCACGGTAAATGACTGAACCGATTTCACTAATTCTTTTTTTGTTGTGTTTGTTATTGTCACGAGAAGCTTCTTATGAAAGAAAAAATTTAACGGAAAATTAGAAAATTTAAGAATACTGAACCACCATATATAAAATTATTTCCAAACTAACCCAACACTTTGTACAATATAAATATTTTTAAAGTAACCTTATGACGTTTGACATAGAATTGACAGAATGTTTGCTGCAAATATCTTCAAAGAGGATGTAAAGAAACTGTATCGTTTAGGAAATATTTATTAACATTAACGTTTTACTACATATTGTACCGGTAAATTCGGTACAGAGCTGCTGGCGCAGGCTATTCTGGCTGTGTACATTCTGCCTAGGCCATTGTCATGCCATAATTCGTTATTACTGTGTTGCAGTTTAAAAATATAAAAACAAATCAATACAATATGTAAACATTTTCTATGTTTGTTTTTGGGTGATATACTTGCTTATAAAGAAGAATACAACCGTTTTCTTTAATTTACAGTTGAATTTTCATTTTTGAACTTTTTTAATGTAACTTTATGTCGTTTGACATATAATTGTTTTAAAGACTAAGACGATTTTTGTTTGCTAATAAGTGTTTGTTAATCATGGTAAGTTCACAGCTTCATATTGATTTTTAGAACTTTTTGGTGACTACACAATACTATAATTTGGTATACATGGTTATACAGAAAATGTAAGAGAAATGTTTATTTTCAGTTGGATTTTCAATTTTAACAATGCCACCAACCAGACGTACAAGCTTAGGCCGCAGAACTCGAAATACGGCAAGTCAAAGAAATATACGAGCAAATCAAAGTGATGAGCAACGCGAAGCGCGAAATGAACTTGAACGGAATCGATATCAAGATAGGAATGTTGTGTTTAATCCCCACAGAGCTGCATTCAGTTATAATGTGGCAATTGATTACAGTTCAGAGCAAATTGTTGCTATTGGACTAATGAATATTGTGTGTCCACATTGCAAGGCATTGAAATTTAAAAATGAAGCCCCTGGATTGTGTTGCGCCAGCGGCCAAGTCAAATTCACGCCATTTGTACCGCCACCAGAGCCACTACATTCATTGGTTTCTGGAATTGGCCAAGATTCTTATCATTTTTTGTCTCATATCCAGCAGTACAATAATTGATTTCAAATGACATCATTTGGAGCAACAAAAGTTATTCGAGACAATTTTATGCCTACTTTCAAAGTAAGTAAGTATGGATTCATTTTTATATGGAGGATATTATAGATTCCAGTTCAAATTGAATAGGTACTCATACCTAAGATAGGTCAGCTATACAAAATAAAGTAGTGCATCATTGCTACGCTAAGGCGGTACGAAGTTCGCCGGGTCAGCTAGTATTTCCATAATTTGACACACCTTTAAGTTTATGTCACAAATTAATAATAATTTAATATTGAAAAAGTATATATATATTATTGCCTAATGAACAAATCATAGCAACATAAAAAGCAAAATTATGATATAAATGAATATCCTGTTACTTTTATTTTGCCTAGATAAATTTTTAGAACAGAATGTTGTCTAAATAAAAACTATTTAAGGAAGACTCACATACAGTGGCACTTGAGTAAAAAAAATTTTTCCTGACTACAAAAAAAATTATATTCGTAAATACCGCAACCATATTCTACATACAAAGAATAAACCAAGTCACTCAGATAAAGTATTGTTCCCCATATTTGGAGTAATTTCTGAAGCCTGTTCTTTTATTAGTTTTTTTATTACTGTCTTGATGGGTCTTCTTTAACATTATCTACTTTTTGTGTGGGATACTCTGTCTAAAAAAAACACTTAAAATATAAAATTAATGAGCTGTTTGAACAATAGGGATCATTGAGACTTAAGGCTGTACCCAATCGTCAATCAAGTCAGCTACAAAAATTCAAGCGCAGATTCGTCTAAGGAGTGATGATCTATCGTGCATTGTAGATATAAATAATATACTCGCTCAGGTAAAAGAATTATTTAATGTTATAAAAAGCTACGACTTACACTCTCCTCTTCCTTCTAGCGGTTCATCTCGGCCAATGGGGGCTCATTTTCCCGTTGAGCCAACGTCCAACATTCAGAATGTCACAAAAAAAAACTATATTCAGAGTCATCAAATGTTAATTTAAATAACATATGCTTAAATTATTAATTTTTTGAAGTGAAAACTTCTATGGGAAAGTTTGGAAAGGGAGTAAATCCATGTAAGTCGTCACCGAAATGGTCAGGTGACGTGCTAACGATAACACTATATCTGTTCCTAATAGTATAACTTATTGCGAATTAAATCTTAAGTATACGATTACTGTGCAGTAAAAAGTGAGTGTAAAATATATTAATATTCTCATATCGATATATAGTGTGAATAACGAAGGAAACGGCGGCAGATAGGGAATATAAGGAAGTGAATACATATATTTGGGCCCAATCAAGAAGGTGAAAAAGTCACCTTGTGAGCAGCAATTTTGTTTTCTAGTTCTATACTCATTCAAAATATATCAAACACTTAAAGCTTGACAAATTATGTGTAAATGCACTCGTTGGCTTTGTAACAACGATTGATGTTTTTAAGTAAGGTCGATAATCAAACCATTGGAGGTATTAGTCAGTAAAATTTGACGCCTACCCGCCCTTCCTATATTAAATATCACGTTACTTTACGTGATAATTAAACCCAAAACAAGTTTTAATAAGTTCAGAAGCAATTCAGGGGAAAAAGGTATTTCGGCAGTAAGCCTACTCACGTAATATGCGGCGACGAATCTGTGCGACGTCGTAGGTTATAAACAAAGCGACGAACAATAAAATAATACATTAAAGCAACCAACCATCTTCGCCCTTTATTTTTTACGTCGCTATAACCACACATAGTAATGTACTTCAGAATATAATTGTAAATATGGACGGACGAGTTATGTACACAAATGTATATTTTTCTCTTGCCACAGCTAAACATGTACATTGTGACACCATCTTGTGACCGGCGATCCACCAACTGTTTTATATTTTATAATAGTATAAATTTAACTAATTAAGTTGTGAAAGAAAGTTTAAATACTTTTTAATACATAGTATTGAATATATATGTATGTACATATAATTATTTATGCCACATTTATCTTTTCTTTTTAATTATTAATATCTAGTTTATACTTCCACCACCAGGGCAGGGAAATTTCAGCGAGATTCATGCGCGCGCATCTCATCCCTTCCAAAGAGGAGTTAGTTCGCCCCTCCCTTCTTTTTCTTCGTTCCCGCGCATTTCTCCCTATATAAAGGCGAGGTCATCCACCAGGGAGTTCCAGCTGTGCTTCGGTGGAGGACAGACGTGTCCCGGAGCTGCTCTACCAGATCTTCAGTTGTGGCTCGCACCTAGTGCAGCCCAGCGCTCACCGCCCAAGCTGTGGTTAGCACTTCTTAGTGCTAGCCAGCAATCTTGAAAGGTGCCTGTGTGCTAAATGCGCACAGGCAGTAAAGGTAAAGAGTAAGTAGCGTAAGTGACGTCAGACGAGCTTGGCAACACCCGGGGAGTTAGATCCCCTGCAGCCTAGACTGAACCCGGCTAACTTAGCCCCGGGGGACGGTCAGTGGGTGTACCCAAGTGTCAGATGACCAGGACAAAATGACAAGCGAAGCTGTCGAAATGACAGTCGGCGAGGCCCCCTCAGGGCCGAGCACAAGTGACGAATCCAGCGGCTGGACAGTCGCCGCTGGAAAGCGAGTAAAACGCCTGCACGCGGAGGTGTCCGGTGCGGGCAGTGATGACGAGGCGGGCCCCGCCCCCCGCCCCCAGCAGCCAACACCGACCGAGGCCGCCAAGCGGGCGCCCAGAATCAAGCCCCTGTTCGTGTTCCTCGATCAGGGGCACCAGTACCCGCGTGTGTACACTGCCCTGAAACAGGCAGTGGCTGAAAAGTTCACGTGTCAGAACCGCGGGAGAGATGAAATACCTACAGGTTAACGTGGCCTTAGTCCCAGACTACCAAAGGGCAGTCAAAGCATTGCAGGCCATCGGTGCCCAACACTCGGTCCTCCTTCAGAGGGACGAGATACCCAAGAAGTTCGTGTTGCGCGGGGTGCACCGCCACACGCCTTCCGAATTTCTCCAGGAGGAATTCCGTGCCCAGAATCTGCCGTTCCAGAACCACTGGTTCCTGGAGAACCGGCAGCGCCGCGAGAAGTGCGACGCACTAGTGATTGAGGTGCCTCAGAGTTGCGACTCTGAGCGAATCTACGCCCTCAAGGAGTTCGCCGGCATGCTTGTGCGTGTCGACGACTACCGTCGCCCCTCAGGCCCCTCTCAATGTAGTGTCTGCCAACGCTACAATCACGTTGGCAAGGCCTGCCACGCAGCCCCTGTGTGCCGGTGGTGCAGCGGGCCACACCGCGCCCCCGACTGCCCCAATGGGGGCAAACTATAATACAAGAAGTGCGCGCACTGCAAACAGCAGCACAGCGCAAACTACAGAGGCTGCGAGGTCTATAAGAAGGAGACTCGCCGTCACCTGCCCCCCGACGTCCGCAAGAGGCGCGAGCAACAGTCTCGCCGTGACGTGCGGGATAATAGGCGGGCTGCACAGCAGCACCAAGCCCAGCCCCGACAGCCAGGCCCCTCAGGCCACCAGGGCCCCCCCAGGCAGAATCCCTGGGCACCCCCCCCCCCGGTACCCACTGCCCGCCACTTTCGGCCAGTACATGGCCCAGGCTGGCGTCAACCCCTGGACGCCACTGCAGCAGTGCAGTCAGGGGTACAATGAGCTGGAGTATCCAGTACTGGCCAATAACCCTTGGCTGCGCAAGCCCAGGGGACAACGGGGGCCCAAGAAAAATGCCACTGGCCACAAAAATGGCCAGGGCAAACCCCAGCAGCCCCCCCAGGAGAGGGCACAGCATCCTGCTCGCGACAAGCAGCCTGCCCAGCCCAAGCCGCTGGCCACCAGACTTGTTCCAGCAGCCCCGGCGCAGCGAACGCCCCCGCCCAGGCAGCCTCAGGTAGCACCTGCACCTGAGGCAGACATGCTGATCGACTTGGCCCCAGAGCAGCCGTCAGCCCCGCCCATGCGCATGGAGCAGCCAGCCCAACCTGGCTTGGCTGACTTCATGCAAGTGTTGACAAAGTCGAGTACCTTTAACAAGGACTCGACTCTGGCCGAAACAATCGTCCCCATGTGCCAGCTGATGGTAATATGGTGCGACCCAGCCATCTCCCTGCCCGACAAGGTCCACGCCATGATGGGCTTCGTCCAAACACTCGCTGCCAAGCTTAATGGCAGCTCATAATCCGGCCCAGTGTTGCATACCAACCGTGGCCCATAGTCTTAAGTCCCTCCTATTCTGGAATGCACGCGGCATTAAAAATAAACTACCGGAATTAATTCACCACTTAGATATATACAAAATAAAAATAGCAGCGATCAATGAAACCCACTTAACTCCGACTGATAGAATTACTATATTAAATTATGTAATCTATAGGCGCGATAGAGAGAATCATAGAGGCGGGGGAGTAGCCCTCCTTGTTCATAAAAGTATAAAGCACACAGAGTAGCAGCTCCCCGTTTTTCAGAATCTAGAAGCGATAGCCATTATCCTAACTATTAACAGGCAAAACGTAAAACTTATTTCTATGTATGCGCGACCAGGCAGGTCCCTAAGTGCGGTGGATCTGGACGCCCTGTATGGGGCGGCCCCGACCTTCCTCGCAGTAAGAGACATAAATGCAAAACACAGAGAGTGGGGCAGCAGGCGAGCCACACCAAACGGTACAATCCTTTACAACCACCAATTAAATCATAACTACCAAATTCACGCTCCCTTAGAACCCACACACGATACAGGGCGTGTGGGAGTTCTCCCAGATGTACTAGACATCGCTATTAACAAACGTGTGAACTCGGGATTCGAACTCGAATTTGTACACGACCTAACGTCTGACCACTTCCCGGTTCACGTAATTTTTGACGACGCAAATGTCGAATCAAACCCACCTCGTAAATTTAGGGATTACAAAAACGCGGATTGGGCCGGTTTTAAAAATTTTGTGTCACTAAATCTTACAGAGCTTGATGAAATAAATAATAGTGATAATCTAGAAACCGCTTTAACCAATTTTACCGAGAAAATACAAGACGGAATTAGCCGGTGCATCCCAGAAAAGGAGGTTAAGTTAGTGCATGACGAGCTGCCAGCATACATTTGCGATATGATATCGCAAAAGAACAGACTGCGCCGCGAATACACACGGCGACGCACGCATATTATTAAACGCAGAATCAACGAGCTTCAAACTGCTATATCAGATGAACTCTCGTTGTGGCGAAGCAGCCAGTGGGAAGCCAAAATCGCAAAGCTCAATGTACAGGACGGGAGTGCCTGGGCAATGACTAAGCGAATTTTGAATAAAGTAGATAAAATCCCACCCCTCCAAACAAATAATGGACTTGCCTTTCTTCCCCAGGACAAGGCGCATGCTTTCGCAAGCACCTTAGAAACAGCATTCCAGCCCAATTTGCAGCCTTGTGACAGGCCATTCACTGCGCAAATTTACCGCGAACTCCGCGCTAAACTGCACCAGCCCACTATCTCTGAGCCTCTCCCCACCCAGGCCCAAGAAATTAAGCGCGCTATCAAGAATATGAAGCCGCGAAAAGCCCCTGGGAACGACGGCATCCAAGCAGTTGTTCTCAAACAGCTCCCAGACGAAGCCTTAGAATATCTGGCTGAATGCATTAATGCAATGCTCAGACTGAATATTTTTCCCTCCCAGTGGAAGGAAGCTAAAGTAATAGTCTTCCACAAGCCGGGCAAGGACAAAACACTGCCCCAGAACTACAGGCCAATAAGCCTCTTAAGTACTGTGTCTAAAGTTGCAGAGCGCATAATTTTACACAGACTTAACGTACACATACACGAACAAAACTTGCTGCCAAATGAGCAATTTGGCTTTCGCAGTGCTCATTCGACTACCCACCAACTGGTCCGTCTTACCGAAGAGATAACCAGCGCATTTAACGTCCAAGACTACGTTGTTGCTACGTTTCTCGATGTAGAAAAGGCCTTTGATAGAGTTTTTCATGCAGGGCTCATACATAAAATGTATGAAGCAAACTTCCCGGATTGCTACACTAAACTCATAGCATCCTATCTAGCATGCAGAACCTTTAGAGTGTCAACTGAAGGGGCAACGTCTGATCTCAAATTAATTAAAGCCGGAGTGCCACAGGGCAGCATCCTAGGCCCTGTTCTATTTAATATATATGTGCGAGACATGCCTCGCCCCGCACATAGACTAGTCAAGCTAGGCTGCTATGCAGATGGCACTGTACTGTATAGCAGGTCTCATAACCTACAACTAGCCACTACCAGGCTCCAGGCTGCGCTCACTGCAATCGAACAGTGGTGTACAGCCTGGCGCATGAAAGTAAACACGACCAAGTCTGAGGCGATTGTGTTTACACGCAAAAACCTCCCGCCAGCCGACAACAGGCCACAACTACGCCTATTTGATGAGGTAATCCCTCACAAGGACGTAGTTAAATAACTAGGTGTCCACATGGATAGGAAACTCCTGTGGAGACAGCACATTGACATCAAACAAACCCAAGCTCAGGTTAGAATGCGCGCATTATATCCTGTAATGAGCTGGCGATGTGGCAGCACAGTTAAAAATGGCTTTCTGCTCTACAAAGCTCTCATACGCCCGATAATCACGTATGCAGCCCCAGTCTGGAACACTGCAGCATACTGCCATCTAATAAAACTGCAGCGAGTTCAGCATTCGAATCGCTGCAGACGCCCCGATATACTGTCCAGTAGAGAACTTGCACAATGAAACAAACACTGAAACTTTGCAAGACTTTTATATCCGCACAACCCAAAATTTTTACGATAAATGCGTAAATAGCTTAAATCCGCATATTTCCTCCCTTGGAAACTATGATCCAAATGATACACAGAAGTATAAGCTGCCGAAATCAATCCTGGCGCACCGCTCGCCGTAGCTGCGGGCGAGGCGCCCGCTGATTGGCCGAGCCTGACAGCCAATCAGCGCGCGACCCCCTCCAAACAAAACTAGTTGCCGGCGCTCGTAGCAGCGCAGTACCTCTCCGGCTCCGTGCGCGCACCCTCGCGCGCGGAGCTCGCGTCACCCAAGCAGCTCATAGAACGTGTTATGAGTAGAGCCTTCCCACTAGGCTTACACGGCGCCCACCAGTCAACACACAATTACACGCACGACCAAACTGTTTGAATGCTAATTCAAAATGGTCCGAAGCATGCGGGTGGTGGTTCAGCTCCTAGGAGTTCACTGCCTGACATGTTAGGGCTGACTCTCTATGACTGATGGGCATGGCCCGCCTGGATGGTTTCACCCCCAGTGCTGGCTGTGTTTCTGAAAGACATGAGATTTAGAATTACTGGCTACTGCTTTCGCATAGGCATTTAACCTGCGAGGTTTCATTTCAACTCATGGCTTACTTAAATAATTTAATTATTTAAACTCACACAAGGCAGCTCGAAACGTAATTTAAAATTTATTTAAATAATCGGGGGGCTTGATTAATTTAAATAATAGCAATTAGGCGCTACCTTGCTGTGCCTGCCAGCTGCCAGTGCAAATACACACCGTTGAAGCTGACCTTGCCAACGAGTGGAATGCTGCAGCAATGGTGGGTGCAGTTGAGTGGTATATTACATATATTATATTACATACTATTTTATTTTTAATTATATAAGTGAGCAGACTCACCAATGGTTTATAGGTGTTTGACTGTGTGTCTGACCACGCCCAGAGGTGCAAATAAGCAACATTGGACTAGCCAATTATTGACATGCCCAGGCTGGCAGCACAATGTGTCGGGCATACATGGCCGCAGCAACTGGGGCAACCTGGGAGCTGAGGTCATATAATTAAATTTAAATTTTTTTCACTTCACTTGGCTGGCTGGCAGACAGGCGGGAAACGACTAAAGTCGCCCCCGAAACAACCAGTACTGCCCAAACAATGCGCACAGCAATGTGCAAGCCCCCAACCCCCGCATGGTAGACTCTTTTCTACTCTGTCCAACTCTTCATCCTGAACCATCCTTCTGTTTCCCGTATACAACCTGCTTGCCAATAATGCATGCATTTTGCATCCCGCATGTAAGTGCCCAGGGTTTTCCCTGTGTCTATGCAGGTTTTACCTGGGCCCAACTTATCTAGTTATAGTCTAGAATAGTCAGTGAGGGGAGTTAGTCATGGCGCCAATTGCTGCCATGGCTGGCCAATCCCCCTCCTAGCACATGATGCATGCTCCCTCTCCCGCATGGCTAACCCATGCATGTATAGAGCGTATAGGTTCGGCCTGAGACGCACTTAGAGTCTCTCCCTAACCCAGACCTCTCCCAAATACACATAGTTTTAGTAAGGTTAGGAAAAAAAAAATTCTAAAAGTGAGTTGATCGGCCCGACGGCCAGTGAGGCTGGAATCCGCCCACTGGCCATAGAACGATCATAGGGGGAGCAGCAGAACGACTGGCTATCCGTTTTCTGCTGCTCACACCCCTCCTTCGCGAGTCAGGCCATCCAAAGACCTATCTTGGCCTAGGGAATTTGTCTCCCCCCCCCCCTTTCTTGACGATAGGGTGTACCGTGTATAAATTCTGTGTATGTAATGAAAGCCGATGCAGGCGACAAATTGAACTGTTTGGACATTCTGGACAATTAAAATTTTCCTTGTAAAGATAACGACATTTTTTAATGATTAGCCTAGCCCCATCCCTCACCCCACTAGCTATTCGCCCTCACCAGCCAACTGCGAATCCTGCCGCAAGACCAGCAGCCTGCTGCAGCCTGGACCAATGCCCTGGGCAAGGCCGGTACCGAATTCAGTGTGATTACTGCCAACGGCTGTTCCACAACTTATGTCTGGGGGGGGGGGGGGGCAGACACCATCCACAGCCTGGAAGGTATGACCTATCGCTGCCCTCCATGCCGAATGGTCCACGCAGCCTCTCGCCATGATCACAGACCCCCGGAACCATCACGGGCACAATGGGGTGGACCTGAACATCTCGCACTTCCAGAGTTTCACGGGAAACCACATGAAGATCCACAAACATTCCTGGCCGAATGTGAGAAAGAATTTCAAGCAAATCACTTACCACCAGGACACTGGACACAGATGGCTCGGCGACAACTCCATGGACCAGCCATCCAATGGTGGGACAAGTACGGAGAATTCATCACTACCTGGCAGCAATTCAGGACACGACTTCAGAGGCAGTTCTCCGGACCTGATGTGGTAACCCAGCTTACCCAGGACCTATACAGTATCCGCCAGACCCCCGACATAGATGTCGAAACATTCATCAGAAGGAAGGCTCAAATATACAAAAGAGTGTTTCCACATGGGACGGAAGAAGCCTGTATCAGCACTATCCTAGGACTTATGGATGCCACAATACGATCATTCCTTCGGATACCCAAGGCACAGAACCTAGAGGAGCTCATCGAGAGATAAAAAAGAGATCGAAAACGATCACAAGGCGACCCATCGCAACCATGGCAATCGGGGACCCTGTTATACAGAAGGCAAACCCAGGGAATATAAGCCAGCAATTCCACCCAATAAAATGGAACTACCCCAATGCTGGTACTGTCCCAAACGCCACCTACATCGAGACTGCCCTATTTATCACCAGAGAATCAACGCCAAGACAGCGCAACAACAATGGCAGCGACCAGAAACCACCGAGTTTGCTAAACTACAGGGAAACAGGAACGCCGGGAAGTTCAACAGGCCGCCACCCCCGGCACAAAACCCCAGGCCCTCAGTTTAAAGGAAGAACAGGTGGAAAACCTAGCCTACTCTCCACCACGAATTTTAGTTCAAGTAGGAACCCACGAAGCTATGGCCCCATTGGATACAGCTGCGACAGCAAATTTCATCAACCCAACCTTACTACCACCTGATATTCAGCAGATCTACTCACCACCACAAGGACGGGTAGGCCTAGCACAAAAAGGCACATATCTACCAATCCAAGGAGTCGTCGAGATACCACTAACCACAGCAGCTGGGACCAGTGAAGTGAAATTCTTCCTAGCCAGAGACCTTGAAGAACCCATCATCCTAGGACGACCCTGGCTACTGGAACAACATTGCATCCTGGACTATCTTGAAAGGAGAATCTACCTTGGGAACACAAAGAGATATGCCATCAACTGGGAAACACCGCAAGACCCGGCTCCCCTCCAACCCCTGACAGTGGGCGAAGTAACACACCAGTTAAAACCAGACCAAGTACCTCAACTCTTGAGTCTTATCAACACTCACATTAAGGTATTCAAAGTCAGAGAGCGGCTCCAGCAAACCACCTCAACAGAACATCAGATTCACCTCAACAGCCCAACACCAGTTTACGATCGGCCAAGCCTACCATCTGTACAGAAACAGCAAATCATACGAGAGCAAGTCGAGGAGATGAAGAGGCAAGGAATAATAGAACCCACCAACTCTGCCTACAACTCTCGAATCGTGCTAATTCCTAAGAAAGGTGGGGAGCTGCGATTTTGTGTAGACTACTCCCGCCTCAATAAAATCACCCAGATGGTCGCACCTCCAAACCATTCACGTCCAGCATACCCTCAAAGATCTGGGACAAGCAAAAATCTTCTCTACCCTCGAGATGCAAAGCAGTTACTGGCAGATTCCTGTTTATGAAGACGCCAGGCACCTCACCGCCTTCACCACGCCTGACGGAGAACAGTTGCAATTTCGTGTCATGCCCTTTGGGTTGAAAAATGCACCGGCAACCTACCAAAAAATGATGAACACCACTATCCTTGCCGGATACATAGGTAAATTCTGCATTGCCTACCTCGATGATATCATCATATACTCTCGCAATTGGGAAGAACACCAAAGGCACCTACATCTGGTACTAAAACGCCTGGCATTCCATAGACTTACCGCCCGCTTACCGAAATGTCGCTTTGGGCAAGAAACTATCGAGTACCTGGGACACCTTATCACACCTCAGGGAAATCAAGCACGACCAGAACAAATCCAGGAAATTCAAGAAGCACCCGTACCTGGGAACCGGAAGCAGCTTCGACGCTTCCTAGGCCTATGCAACTGGTTGAGGGAATACATCCCCAATGTAGCTCCCAACATGGGAACTCTGACCACCCTGCTTTCTAAAAACCAGCGCTGGAAGTGGACGCCCCAACAATAGGAGGCATTCCAGCAGCTTAAAGAAAAGTTCAAGCAACCAACCCAGCTACACCGGCCAATACCGGAAATACCGCTAATACTTCAAACAGATGCCAGCCAGAGGGGACTTGGAGCAGTCCTATACCAAGAAGGACCCCAGAAACAAAGAAAAATCATCGATTACTCCAGTACCTTGATGACCAAAGCTGAACAGAAATATAACATATATGAACAAGAATGCTTGGGAATTGTTTGGGCTGTACGCAAATACAGGTACTACTTGGAAGACCGCCCTTTTGTACTGAGGACAGACAACCAAGCCCTTACCTGGTTAAACTCTGCCAAGGACAAGAAAACCAAACTGTCCCGATGGGCGCTACTACTGCAAGAGTTCCAATTCACTTTAGAGCATTGTCCGGGACGAGAAAATTATCTACCCGATGTACTGTCCCGACAACCCACTCATAAATATGAGACAGTCTCGCTGCACAATTAGGAGGAGACTTTGCCTCCATCACCTTCACCACTGCGCCGACCACCTCACCACCATCTCCAAATTATCAAGCATGATAATAGTTTGGAGAGACTATTGGCTGAACAACAGAAGGACCCCGAGGTTCACCAATTAATAGAAACTTGTCCATCCACCTGGAAACAGGACCAAGGGATAATTTGGTACCACCCCAACCAAAACACCGAATGGAAGATATGGGTACTACAATCACTACGAATATCCATATGACAACACTTCCATGATCACCCATTGGTAGGACACCCTGGCACCCAAGAAACGATTCGAGAAATCCAGAGAAGATACTCCTGGAGAGGAATGACCCGGGACATACAAGAACATGTCCGCCAATGCCACATGTGTGCAGCAACCAAAGCAAGTGCTACACAACACCCTACAGGAACACCGAGGCGCCCAACAACACCATGGAACCAATTAGCCCTAGACCTGATGGGACCTTACCCCAGAAGCACGACTGGTAAGTGCTTCCTTCTCGTCGTCACAGACCTTTTCTCACGATGGATCGAAGCTTTTCCCCTCGCTAAAGCTGATTCATTTTCTATCTTAAAGAAACTCCAAGATGAAGTGTTCCCTCGATGGGGATACCCCAAAAGCATACTTACAGACAATGGGGTGCAATTCACTAGCAAACTATGGGCCGACACTTGCGCCAAATGGGAAATAGAAACCTGGGCCACTCCAGTTTATCATCCCCAGGCAAACCCTACAGACCGCCGTAATCAGGTACTGAAGAAAGGGCTCAGGTTGCGTACCGCGGGCAATCATCGCCACTGGGATCGCTACCTGGGAGAAATCCCCTTCACACTGCGGCGTAGACACAATGAAGCAATCGGGACCAGCCCCAGCGAATTAAACTTGGGACGACAGATCCAGCGACCTGGACATTGGAAATGGAGTTCCAACCCCACATACCGCCCTTCAGCTGAAGAGATCTGTCTACAAGCTGCCACCAGAATAGACGCCGCATGAAAGGCTCAACTAGGGTACCTTACCCGCAAGTATCCTACACCGAAGAATATGCCCAATCACCAGCTTGCCGAAGGACAAATGGTACTAGCCAAGACCCATCCACTCAGCAATAAGCCTAACCACTTCTGCGCTGGATTCGCACAAAAGTGGGAAGGACCCTACCAAGTCCTCCAGCGACAAGGAAATGTCTACTGGATAGAGGACCCACATGGGAAAATACGGAAAATGTCTCGTGACCAGCTCAAGCTAGCACCATCAGCTACTATATCGAGGGAGGCTCCCATTCCTCCTCCCACACAAGTAAGAAGAAGAGGCATCCTCACCCCAGCAATGGAAAACCAGGAAGATGAAGGTTGTCCGAGCTCAGTAGCTGACAATAGAAACCGGCAAGTCACCATGGGTAAAGCAAGTAATAAATCCATCATCTTGCCCTCAGTAACCAAGTAAACTTAACCACCCATGGCTTTCCAGCCAGAACGTGCAATGCCAACCACGAACCCATGGAAAACACAGGAGACCCCGACCAGAATCCCGCTCCCAACCACTCCAAAGGAGGTTCAACCAACCCAGTTCCAGGATAACCAGGGCTGGACCAACCACTCCAAGGGCAAGGATCCAGAACATCTCCCAGAGAAAGGACAACCAACCGCTCCAGAGCAACCGTGTGCTTCAAGGCAGCCCCTGAACTCCGAGCAATTCAACACAGGACAGCACCCAAAACAAATGGAGCTCATACAGCAGAGGCCAGTCAAACCCAAACTAGTCCTCTACCAGCCTCCACAGCGACGCCAGATGCCGTGGCGGAGCTGCAAAGGAGACCCCAAGGACCTACCAGGACGGTACCGAGAGACGATTTGGCGGACACCAAACCAACGGCCTTAACAATGGCCGATTCCTACAACCACCGGCAGCAGTCCCAATAGGCGTTCCTAGGATACCACCGGCAGCTGTCCCAATAGGCGTTCCCAGGAGACCACCGGCAGCTGTCCCCCATCAGGACTTCCAGAAGGCTGAAGAAGCCATATACGAAGTGATAACCCAGAGACTCGTACACTACAGAGACTGACAGTTATCTATGTGTAAAGTGTTCCTCCAAGATGTCCTAGCTTCTTCTCCCGTAAAGTAACGCTCGCCACTAGAGGGGAAATTGACACCTGCCCGCCCTTCCTATATTAAATATCACGTTACTTTACGTGATAATTAAACCCAAAACAAGTTTTAATAAGTTCAGAAGCAATTCAGGGGAAAAAGGTATTTCGGCAGTAAGCCTACTCACGTAATATGCAGCGACGAATCTGTGCGACGTCGTAGGTTATAAACAAAGCGACGAACAATAGAATAATACATTAAAGCAACCAACCATCTCCGCCCTTTATTTTTTACGTCGCTATAACCACACATATTAATGTACTTCAGAATATAATTGTAAATATGGACGGACGAGTTATGTACACAAATGTATATTTTTCTCTTGCCACAGCTAAACATGTACATTGTGACACCATCTTGTGACCGGCGATCTACCAACTGTTTTATCTAATATATAAAATTCTCGTGTCACAGTTTTCGTTGCCATACTCCTCCGAAACGGCTTGACCGATTTTGATGAAATTTTTTGTGCTTATCCGGTATCTATGAGAATCGGCCAACATCTATTTTTCATCCCCCTAAATGTTAGGGGTAGTCCACCCCTAAATTTTTATTTTTATTTTTTAGACAAAATTTTTAATTTCTATTTTTTTATGATACAACATACAAAAATACATACAATCCTCAATTTTCACCCTTCTACGATCAACCCTTATTTTTTAATAGCCATTTTAGTAATTTAATCATTTTTCCTCTCCGGTCGAAAACTGATCAATCGTCATTTAATTAGTTATCCCCGCCAGATGTCTACAGGTGTCACTTCTGACCCAGTAAACAGCACGGAGTAGGGATGAGAACGAAGCCGGTCTCCTTTCTTTCTCACTCCCTACACAGTTGTCGGCCATCATTATTGTTTATGCATCAAGTGTAGTAGTAACGTTGACAGCTATTATTTTGCTATTTCAGTGTAACTCTCATATTAACTTTTAATCATTCCTATTTTATCAATAATAATTAAATTATCAATTTTGAGTGTATTTTGCACGATTAGTTAATCAAGTGATTTTATAACCTCAAAAGTACTCAACACGTGACATGAGCTTCCAATAACAATGGATTTTGTGTTGTAAGTATACTTTTTTTTATTTATATCGAAAATGTTGTTGATCTTATAAAAATGTAATTTTAATTTAATTTTATTAAAACAATGTAATTGAACAATTAAGATTTTCATAGTTTCCAACACATCAATCATTATGAATCTTTATTTTGAAATGTCAATGGAAATATTGGTTGTATGAAAAAATTATAAGAGACAATGTTTTCATAAAATTTAATTTTTTACTTTTGTTTGAAAAATTTTTCCATTAAAACTTATATTTTTGTTATAAATCATTTCAAAGCTGCGGCAAAAATCCTGGCCCTAATTATACTTTTAACATTTTTCATCATTAAATAATTTCATTAATTCTATTTATGTATGTTTTGTACAGTGAGCAATGCCAAGAAAACGCAAAGGGGCTGATTTGAGCCGCAGTACAAGTAAAGCTCGAAACTTGCGAAATAGCAGATCCGAAAGAACAGAAGAACAAATCCAGCAACAAAATACTGATGCACGTGTCAGAATGGCGCAATTGCATGAAGAAGAGCCGGAAGATACACGAGCTGAACGCAATGAAGTCAGAAGATTAGAACAACGACAATCACGCCGTTTCACAGTCAATAGACGAAGAACAAATGACCAACAACGACAACAGGTACATCGAGCATTTATATCTGATTCATTCCTGCGTCTAGCATTCCAGTATGAGCCCGATATTGAATATTATGCTCATTCAAAAGTGGTAATTGGTGCTATGGACAAGGAATGTCCGCATTGTCATGCTCTGAAATTCAAAAATGAGCCAGCTGGGATGTGTTGCGCGTCAGGAAAAGTGCAACTACCTGAAATTGAAACACCACCTGAACCATTGAACGGCTTACTTATCGGCACGGATCCAGATTCTAACGTGTTCCTGAAGTCAATTCGAAGATTCAATTCATGCTTTCAAATGACATCGTTCGGAGCAACAGAAATAGTTCGAAATACTAATGCAACTGGATTATTTTATATTTATTAATAAAATTTATAACTAAAATATATTTTCGTAAACACTCTGATATCCTGAAGTTCTGCGCACCGTATGCATGCCCGGGCAGACTGCAGCCTTAAGACACAGGCAATGGCAGCGATTGTTGCCCGCAATGTCCCACTAATGAATGAGGAACAAAGAACCATTTATGATCGCATTATGCTCGCAGTTTCAGCTGGACAAGGTGGGTTCTTCTTTTTGGATGCACCGGGTGGAACTGGCAAAACATTCGTTATTTCGCTAATTCTTGCTGAAATACGATCAAATAATGGCATCGCATTGGCCGTTGCATCATCGGGCATTGCAGCAACTTTATTGGATGGAGGTAGAACAGCTCATTCAGTATTTAAGCTGCCACTAAATATTCAGAATAACCCTGACGCAGTATGCAACATTAAGAAACAATCGTCCATGGCCACTGTGCTGAAACGGTGTAAAATTATTTTTTGGGATGAATGTACTATGGCACACAAACATTCACTTGAGGCGTTGAACAGGACATTGAAAGATATTAAAAACAATGACAAACTATTTGGCGGAACTCTGTTGGTCCTTTTAGGTGATTTCAGACAAACACTTCCAGTCATTCCACGTTCAACATACGCTGATGAGATCAACGCTTGCTTAAAATCATCTCCATTGTGGCGTAATGTTGAAAAATTACAGCTAAAAATAAATATGCGCGTTCAAATGCTTCAAGATCCATCCGCTGAAACATTTTCAAAACAATTCTTAGATATCGGTATTGGAAAAGTTGCTATAGATGAAACTGGATACGTAAAATTACCGACCGATTTCTGCACAATCGCTGATTCGCAAGATACTCTCATTGAACAAATATTTCCCGATGTACACACACAGTACATAAATCATGAGTGGCTTGCAGAAAGAGCGATTTTAGCGGCAAAAAATGTAGACGTCGACAATTTAAATCTGAAGATACAAATGTTGTTGCCAGGGAACTTGGTATCATATAAATCTATTGATACAGTTTGCGACGACAGCGAAGCAGTAAATTTTCCCACAGAGTTTTTGAACTCACTGGATTTGCCAGGCATGCCACCGCATAATTTACAATTAAAGGTTGGATCTCCAATTATCTTGCTTCGTAATTTGAACCTGCCCCGGCTGTGCAACGGTACGCGATTAGTCATTCAAAAATTAATGAAAAACGTGATCGAAGCCAGGATTTTAAATGGCAAGTTCAGAGGTGAAAAATACTCATACCACGGATTCCTATTATACCTACAGATGTGCCAATTCAATTCAAACGTATTCAGTTTCCGATTAGATTGGCATTTGCAATGACTATCAACAAATCCCAAGGTCAAACGATGTCTGTTTGTGGATTAGATTTGAGAACACCATGTTTTTCACACGGACAATTATACGTGGCATGCTCTCGAGTGGGTAAACCATCCAGTTTGTTTGTGTTAGCTAAAGATGGACTAACAAAAAATATTGTTCACGCTATAGCATTAAGAGATTGATATTGTTTAATAGTGTTACTGTCGTAATTGTTTAATTAATGATATATAATTTTAAGGAATAAATTATAATAACTTAAAAATAATGTTTGCCTTTTGTTATTTTTATATTTCCTCATCGTTCACAGCGCTCCATGCTTATTTCACGCATATACCACATTCGTACATACATACAATATACACATTCTAACATACATTACAATAAGTAAGCTATTTTATGTCTACACTAGAAATTACTAGGAAATTATTTATATGGCAAAACAACGTTTGCCGGGTCAGCTAGTATTTTAAAATAGTATAAATTTAACTAATTATGTTGTGAAAGAAAGTTTAAATACTTTTTAATACATAGGATTGAATATATATGTATGTACATATAATTATTTATGCCACATTTATCTTTTCTTTTTAATTATTAATATCTAGTTTATACTTCCACCACCAGGGCAGGGAAATTTCAGCGAGATTCATGCGCGCGCATCTCATCCCTTCCAAAGAGGAGTTAGTTCGCCCCTCCCTTCTTTTTCTTCGTTCCCGCGCATTTCTCCCTATATAAAGGCGAGGTCATCCACCTGAAAGTGAGTTGATCGGCCTGACGGCCAGTGAGGCTGGAATCCGCCCACTGGCCATAGGACGATCATAGGGGGAGCAGCAGAACGACTGGCTATCCGTTTTCTGCTGCTCGCACCCCTCCTTCGCAAGTCAGGCCATCCGAGGACCTATCTCGGCCTAGGGAATTTGTCTCCCCCCCCCCCTTTTCTTGACGATAGGGTGTACCGTGTATAAATTCTGTGTATGTAGTGAAAGCCGATGCAGGCGACAAATTGAACTGTTTGGACATTCTGGACAATTAAAATTTTCCTTGTAAAGATACCGACATTTTTCAATGAATAGCCTAGCCCCATCCCTCACCCCACTAGCTATTCGCCTTCACCAGCCAACTGCGAATCCTGCCGCAAGACCAGCAGCTTGACCTTCTCCACCCGATACCTGGCTCTCACCCAAGAGGGCTCGGTGCGAGAGAAGGAGACGGATCAACACAAATTCTGTGTATATTGTTGAAGTTAACGGTATATCAATCGGATAGCAAAGCAATTATTAGCTTTATAAAGGCAAATATTCTAAAATTTGGTTTGTTACCTTGAAAAAACTTTAGGAAAAATCGCAAAAACTTCATAATGTAAAAAAGTAATGTCATGCAACATTATTACACATCTACAAGGAAATAGCGTTAAAATTCATTATGACCAAAAATTCTCTTTTCAGACAATCTCTCTGTAACCGCCGATATTTGTCACCGGCTTAATTCTCGTTAAGAACAAGTCAGTTATATTTGTTAGTCGTTCTCAGTTTAACTACAATTATTAAATTGGCTTTATTGCACACACAAACTCCAAGGTGGTACAGGATGTGTTGAGTTGGCATGAAATGTAAAATGTGAACGCCAGTAGATTGTATAGGGCTCAGTCTTGGTTCCAACGATCAAGCATCCCCGGTAGCAAGATACCAAAAGAACACCAAACAGCAGAGCAGTTTAACAAGTGTTTATTGGGGGATAATGGCTCCCAGAGGCTGGACCTCCAGCACGGAGTCATAGTGGCGCGCGGGGTGACCCGCCAGCTCCTCCTGCAGGCGCTGCACCACCTGCAAGGTGCGCTGGAAGCCGGGCTGGTCGCTGGACACCTCCTTGGCGCCGCCGTGCTCCTCGTATACGGTCACGTGGGCTCCATCGGCGTCCGCCACCGCGCGCACCGACTCCTCTCCGCCGGGGAAGCCCGGTCTCTGCACGAGCGGATATGCTGCAAGGTGAGCTCATTGAGCCACTGTGCTCCTGGTACACCATGACGTGAACGCCCACCGCATCCAGCACCAAGCGTAAAGACTCCTGACCACCAGGAAAGTCCTGTCTCTAGAGGAGTGGAGAGACAACGGGAGGAACTGAGCTGCTGACAGAATGTTTGGTCACTCACCACCTCCTTGGGGTCACACCATCGCACGCACCGAAGGATCCTGCTTGGCCACTAGGAAAGCATGGTCTCCAAAGTATTGTAGAGACTTATTTAGCAGACTTAACAGTCATGATTTGGCCAGAATACTATCTCCACAAGACTGGCCACAGGGGACCAAATACTGTTTCCATCGGTTCCTGGAAGTACTCATAACCAAAAAGCCATGAAATGTTTAAAAACCCTGGTTTCTAAATTCTCTACTACTTAGTTTTATTATGCGACTATATGGGGATTAGATATTTGCTGATTCCTTAAAACTGGGAAAACTTAGATTCTACTCAGTAGACTCACCATGATTGGCTAGACTTTCATATGACTATGGCCGCCCACAGGGGAATCAATTAAAGTTCGTACCTGGATAACCATATTTCAATAATGTGTCAGTAATCAGGATGCAACAGGACAAACCGAAACGCCTGGAACAGCTAGTATTTTGTGGCCCCCGGGCCATATTTATGGTATTTATATATATATATATTTTAGCTGTTATTGTTTTTACGAACCATTTCCATTTTAAAGAATTATTTTTAATTTTGTAATATCTTAGTTACTGTATTTTTGGTTAATTATTTAATTATTGTGATTATTTCCTTTTATAGTTATATTTTGGTTTGGTTTCGTTCTAGTTTTATTGCTATTCAATATATATACATCGATTGTGTTTCAATGGCCGGCTACTGGGAGCGCGAGTTCGATTCACCGATGACGTCATCAGCGCCCGAGTGCCGGCGGTGCCGAGGTGAACTGTGGGCCGCGGGACTGTTGGTTTGGGAGTCGCCGCGACCGGACGTGTGGAGGGCCCACGTCGCGAGGCAAGCTTAACCGCTTTTCGACTCTGCACCGTCCAGCCCTGGCCGGGGCCCGCTGAGATGGGGCCTTGCCTTGCCCGGAGGCCTGTTCAGCGGCGATATATTCAAGATTTACGCTAAGGTAAAGAGGCGACACGTAGCATTGGATGTAGCGGTTGTGGATGAAGAATATATTATTCATAAGAAGCATAGCTTTGCAAGTCGAACTTATTTACGAAGCACGTATTACAGTGGAAGCTTACTGATTAGACCCTCCCATTTGTTATAACGGGTCAAGCTACTTTGCTTGAATTTGATTAATGTTGAGTGCATCAAAACTTTTGTAGGAATTCACATAATTACCTCAAGAGATTTATAATTTAAATTTGGTTTCCCTGCGTGTTTTTCCCTCGGAGCTAAAACATTTTCAGTGACAGACTAAGTGACATTTTTCACGGCACATTTGACTGAACTATTATATGCATTTTCTGAAGGTCACGGTTAACAGCTGTTCAATTCTAAGCAACAAGACGTGCAAGTATTGACGGACGTGCACGAGTATAAATCCGGCTCCCAGTAGGACTTTTTTTGAACTTTCATAATTAATCCTTTTTTTATATAGTATTTTGTCATTACTATTTTTTATGGTATTAGTACCTATTTCCTGATTTTTATGATAGTTTTATATTTACATTATATAATGTCAAAGTAGGTTTAGGTAAATGCCATGTACGATTGTTTAATAATTTTGTTTATGAGTCCTACGAAAGATGTTGCCGATATTAAAATTTTGGATAGCCTTAATCTGCGTTGTGTTTTTTAATGAGCCAAAGTCTTGCTGTGTACGTTTGTCATTATTCTCCCTTTCATAGCTCGACCGCCTGGGTGCAACTTTTGGAGCGCAATACCTATTTCAGATTTTGCCTTTTTTTTTTGTCTCGATAGTTACCCAGGGTGAGTCGGGGACGGGACCCCCCTTCCTATTTGATCGGAAGGTGGGTTTCAATTTCCTTGAAGTGGTCGCTATACTCATAGATAACTTTATTTATTTCCTTTATTACTAAATCCACTAACGCATCCAAGAAGGCGGCAGGGGTGAATGTCAAGGTTGTGAACACAGGGCTTACATTTACGGAGAGTGAGCCACTGCTGGAAAATAAACCTGTAGTCTAGGGGCATTTAAAATAATTAGATATTATTATGTAAAATTTAGCCTTACAACAGTAAACTTAGAGGGGTAAAACAAAATGTTTAGTGTTTTTAAGATTTTATGGTTAAAACAGGTACCTATATAATAGGTAAAAAGCATTACGACTCCATCTCGGATCCAATATGGCTGCCAGCTCTCCGCTCCAAGCACTAAAACGTTTGGCGCCAGACTGGACCCCATCTATGGTGCTAGTATTCCTGGGTTCTAAACCATGATTTATGTAGCGTAAGTTTGTAAATTTAAAATAAGGTTGAGTTTTGGTTTATTTCCCGCTCAAAATTCACTTTTACCTAAATTAGAATAACAGCATATAAAATAGAACCGTCTTTAATTTTAGAAGCCATGGATGACCTAAGGTGTATTGTAATACATTTACTGAACATGTTAAACAAATTGCGGAAGAATGTGCGAATGTTGGAAAGCAATTGTTGGTCATATAAAAAAATTAGTTCAGACGAAAAATGTATAGAATAATTTAAGGTTTTACAAGACAAGAACGTATCTAACAGTTTATTTGGTAATTAAATTATGACTTTTTAAAATTACTACTCCTTTTTTTCAAATACATGCAACAATGTATTGTCTTAAAAACTATGTAAAATTTTCCCGAAAGTCGCACCATGTTAACGGCTACAATAGGTAGTATTTATTTATTTTTTTATTTGGAAGAAATGAACGAAACGAACACGCAAATGGTGATACGTTGATTAGGCTTATTAGGGATAACTTGTCAAAAACGTAAGCGTCTAAAAACACTAACTACCTTTGTGGTGATAAGGAACTTGTTTTTGTTAAAATAAAAAAAAATTCATTTCACAGAAACACATACAATTTTCAAATGATTCGCAAGATAAATTATAACATTTCACTTCCATTACCACAGGCGTAGTACCTATCTTAAATATTGATTATAAAATTTTCGGTTTTCAATTAAAAGTTTTGGTGATTTAATTCCCTACAAGAATGTTTATTCTCGTTCATATCATTAATTTAACAAATAACATGAAACATAATGCAAATGTAATACTTTACCACTTTTTTATGTTTAGTTTGAATTATATCGATCGTAGAGTAATAACTGCTATGACTAAAGACGTAGAAAATTCAATTTCCTACATCTACAATCATTAATTAAAATTTGTAGTAAAGATTTTTAAATCGCCCAGTTATTCAATCAAAACAATTTTAAAATGGCAGCCAACGCAGCGGCAGAATCCTGTCACCATTTTTAATTAATAAAGCAAAAATTGAAAGGGGTTTTCTTGTATATTGCAAAAAAAAAATCCGACTGGGCTATTAGTTGATAATTTTTTTTTGCTTATACTGCCAATATACTTACACTATTTTATAGATTTGTAAATCTCTAAATGTGTGAACTCTGCTTGAACGAATGTAAAATTTTCAATACCAAAATGAATGAATATTTTGTGTCATTATTAAACATTTTTTTTAAACCATTGTGGCTTTTATTTTTCCTAAATTTTCTCCTATAGGTAGGGACACCCGTATTTCGCGATTTCATTTGATGTCAAGGTATTTCACAAAACACTGTAGTTTTTTCTAAGAGTCATGGCAAATTGTGAGGGTGCAGCAGTACGGTGACCACACTCTCATTGGCCCCGTCAAGAGCGGGACGACACCTCTCACCGACCTCAGCCAATAACCACAGGAGAAAAGCTACAGCATTTTGTGAAATACCTTGTCACGAAATGTATTCGCGAAATACATGTGTCCCTACCCAGGGGCGCAACAACTAAATTTCCGAAGGGGGGCAAATATACCTTTTTATAAAGAATCATCAATTCCCCCTATTGAAGCGGGGGGGCCCGGGGGTCCTCCCCCGGGAAATTTGCACTTCAAGGTGGAAAATGGTGCTATTTAAGCAGTTTTATTATCTCATAATTGATTACACAGCACTTTTTTGCCCCCGTTTTCCCCCACTTCAAAGGTTTCAGGGGGGGGGGGCAAAATACTCTTGCCAAACCCCCCCCCCCTGTTGTTGCGCCCTTGTCCCTACCTATAGGTTACTACTCACCAAAAATACTCTTTCTGTGGTTATTTGACCAAATATCGAGAGGTGCCGTACCCTCAGCCTGGAGAGGAACTCCTCGACGCCGCGCTGGTCGGCCACCAGGTCTCCCTGGGCCGCCGCTGCCGTGGCCAGCAGGTCCCAGTAGGTGTCCTGGCGCGCCTGCATCTGGCGGCACGCCATGGCGCGCAGGTCCGCGGTGTCCTCCCGGTGGGCGGGTGAGCCTGGCTGGTGCCCCAGCAGCTGGTGCGCCAGCGCCGCGAACAGCGAGTTGCCGTCTCGCGCCACCGACAGCGCCCGCAGCGCCTTCGAGGCCGTCATCACCAGCTCGCCCTCGCCTTCGCCCTCGACCTGCTCGCCCGCCGCCGCGTCGACCCGGGACGACCTGGTGCGGGGCGGCGCCTCCGGCTCCTCCTCTGACACCTTCAGCGGCGCCTCTGACTCCTCCTCGTCCTCTTGGGCGGCCGGGCTCAACCACCTGCAACCACCCCAGGGAGTCGCCCACACTGCCACACTGCCACACTGCCTCTGACTCCTCGTCATCTTGGGTGGCCGGGCTCAACCACCTGCAACCACCCCGGGGAGTCGCCCACACTGCCACACTGCCACACTGCCTCT
Source organism: Bacillus rossius redtenbacheri (assembly GCF_032445375.1). NCBI lineage: Eukaryota > Metazoa > Arthropoda > Insecta > Phasmatodea > Bacillidae > Bacillus > Bacillus rossius. The sequence goes on from NC_086343.1 coordinate 36,628,751, forward strand.
GACTCCTCCTCGTCCTCTTGGGCGGCCGGGCTCAACCACCTGCAACCACCCCAGGGAGTCGCCCACACTGCCACACTGCCACACTGCCTCTGACTCCTCCACGTCCTCTTGGGTGGCCAGGCTCAACCACCTACAACCACCCCAGGGAGTCGCCCACACTGCCACACTGCCACACTGCCTCTGACTCCTCGTCATCTTGGGTGGCCGGGCTCAACCACCTGCAACCACCCCGGGGAGTCGCCCACACTGCCACACTGTCACACTGCCTCTGACTCCTCGTCATCTTGGGTGGCCGGGCTCAACCACCTGCAACCACCCCGGGGAGTCGCCCACACTGCCACACTGCCACACTGCCTCTGACTCCTCGTCATCTTGGGCGGCCGGGCTCAACCACCTGCAACCACCCCAGGGAGTCGCCCACACTGCCACACTGCCACACTGCCTCTGACTCCTCGTCATCTTGGGTGGCCGGGCTCAACCACCTGCAACCACCCCGGGGAGTCGCCCACACTGCCACACTGCCACACTGCCTCTGACTCCTCCTCGTCCTCTTGGGCGGCCGGGCTCAACCACCTGCAACCACCCCAGGGAGTCGCCCACACTGCCACACTGCCACACTGCCTCTGACTCCTCCACGTCCTCTTGGGTGGCCAGGCTCAACCACCTACAACCACCCCAGGGAGTCGCCCACACTGCCACACTGCCACACTGCCTCTGACTACTCCTCGTCCTCTTGGGTGGCCGGGCTCAACCACCTGCAACCACCCCGGGGAGTCGCCCACACTGCCACACTGCCACACTGCCTCTGACTCCTCCCTCTCTTAGGCGGCCGGGCTCAACCACCTGCAACCACCCCGGGGAGTCGCCCACACTGCCACACTGCCACACTGCCTCTGACTCCAGTAGTATAGTTTGGGGGCTCCGGAAACAGGGTCCAGGGTGTAAAGTCTGTGGCCGGTGATGTCGCCCGCCATATTGGATTGTGACGTCACGGCGGCCATCTTGGATGAGTGTAGCGGGACACAGCGTAATGGGACAAGTAGGACCTTGACCTTTGACCCTCAAAAATTGTCAAAATTGGGCAAAAATTGCACAAAATTCCTCAAAATTCGTCAAAATTTCCATATCTGTGGAAAAAAATTCCGCCAAAAATCTCAAAAAATTCCACAATCCAAAAATCAGGATTTCGAAAATCCTCAAAAGTATTTTTGCCCTAGAAAGAACCCTAATTCCTAAAAGCAGCTTAAACTCCTAAGAGCTAGCCGCTGTAAGCCGCCGAAGTCATGACCTTGTAAACTAGGATGCCATGGCAGCCATATTGGAAGATGACATCACCGTTGCAATTTCCATTACGGTCTCAATCTTTAAAATCTTTATTTATTATCCAATTTTAAACGAAAAAAAATTTTAAAAATTAAAAAAAAATTCAAATAATAAAATTTAATAAAGTTTTTATTTAAAACAAACATTTACGACACGGAGCTCGGAGTCCGCGGTTCGAACCCGGTGAGGACAAAAAATAAAAATGACGACCGATCCTTCCCCCCGCGGTGGCTGCTGGCATACTGACTCCCACCACTTTTTTCAAAGCATATATATCGCCAGTGAGCATGACGTCATGTCCGCCATCTTGAAAATCCGTTATTATTTAACTAGAAATTCAAGAAAAGTTCCAAAATTCATTAAATAAATCACATCATTAATTTACATATTGGTTTGATCCGCTCCTGTCCTCGGTTCGATCCCTGGACGATGCAAAACATATTAATTTTAAGTAAACTATAATAATTTTAATAAATAATCATCAAAGTCCTAAATGAAGCATAGTTTCCAATTCAACCATCATCCTATAAGTCATTATGGTCACCATCTTGAAATCGTGTAATTATTTAGCTAGAGATGCGGGAAAAAGTTCAAGTTTTATTAACTTAATGTGTAATCTATATACTGATTGATTATATCGAATAAGGTCCTTCGTTCGATCCCTGGTCGATACAAATCATCTTTAATTTTAAAAAATACCACAAAAGCGACAGGTTTGAGAAAGCCAGAATTCTGGCTTGTACTAGAACTCTAACTTTGCTCAACAATGAGAAGTTCACAAGCTAGCAGAATCTGTTTATGTATTTTTCAATTTTTTACATTTTAAATTTTTTATTATTTATTAAATTTTTTTTCCCTGTAATTTTATGGTATCAAAAAATGTGTGGTGGTTTTCTCCGTGTGCTCCCGATTATTCTTGTTATAATGTTTGCTCATGAATATTCTTTTCAATATGTGTATGGTTTTCTCCGTGTGCTCCCAATTATTCTTGTCATTAGGTACGTTTTCTCCGTGTGCTCCTGATTATTCTTGTTAATAATTTGATGGTTTTCTCCAAGTGCTTCTGGTTATTCCTGGCTAGACATCTAATGATTTTCTCCGAGTGCTGCTGATTATTTGCGTGAAATCGATCTCTGCATGAAGGATATTTACTTAATTGGTCATGTCATTTTATTCAGAGTTACATTAAATTAGTGAATTTCTGCTAATAAATTGACACTTGCAATAATTTTACCAGGTGGAATTAAAGAAATAAACAACCATTTCTCAGTCAAATAATATGCCATGAGACATTAGCGAAGCGTTAACATGTAAGACGAACTTCCTTCTCCTTGGTGTCTAGCGAAGCCCTCCTTCTTTTGCGATCGTTAGTGAGCATCCCGCATCCCACATAAAATAACTAATTAATATTTACCTGCATGCAACACGTGGCTACATCTGTTGATGACAGCCAGAACTACTTGCATCAATTTGCTTTGCATTAGATAACCTAACTCTCACCACTGAGTGGTGCTATTGTAATCAGTTAGAGTCATGTAGTCTCGTAGCCATGTAGCCTCGTGTCCTGGAAGCTTCGTAGTCCTGTACCCTCGCAGTCTCGTAACCTTGTGTTCTGGAAGCTTTGTAAACATGATGCATTGGAACCTCGTAGACCTGTAGCTACTTAACAAAGTATCCATGAAATCATATAACATTATGCTTTTGGAGCAGTGGGAGCAGAAGAGAAAATGCCGACGAAGACAGATGCGATAATTGGAGTCTTTTGAAGCATTTGGAGCTGTGTTAAGCATTTGGAGGCTGTTGGGGCATTTGGAGCCTTTTTTGGAGCTGTTGGAGCTGTTGGAGCCATTTGGAGCTGTTGCAGCATTTGGAGCCTTTTGAAGCAGTTGGAGCCTTTTGTAGCTGTTGGAGCCATTTGGAGCATTTGGAGCTGTTGGTGCCATTTGGAGCATTTGGAGCTGTCAAGCATTTGGAGGCCGTTTGGAGCATTTGGAGCCATTTGGAGCTGTGTTAAGCATTTGGAGGCTGTTGGAGCTGTTGGAGTCATTTGGAGGCCGTTTGGAGCATTTGGAGCCATTATAGCTGTTGGAGCTGTTGGAGCCATTTGGAGCATTTGGAGCTGCTGGAGACATTTCGAGCTGTCAAGCATTTGGAGGCCGTTTGGAGAATTTGGAGCCATTTGGAGCTGTGTTAAGCATTTGGAGGCTGTTGGACCTGTTGGAGCCATTTGGAGGCCGTTTGGAGCATTTGGAGCTATTTGGAGCTGTTGGAGCCATCTGGAGCTGTTGGAGCTAAGAAGTAGTCAAGTACTCGTGTAGACTTGTAGTCCTGTATTCTCGCAGTCTCGTAAACTTATGTTCTAGAAGCTTCGTAGCTCTGTAGCCTCGCAGTCTCGTAAGCTTGAATACCCGTAGTCACGCAGTCTCGTTACCTCATGGCTCGTAGTCGCGTAGTCATGATGTCTTGGAGCCTCGTATACTTGTACCTACGTAGCCAAGTAGCCTCGTTGACTTGTAGCTATGTAAACAAGCAGTCACGTAATCTTATAACATAATGCTGCTGAAGTAGTTGGAGCTTTGTACACTTGAAGGTAGTTGGAGGAGTCTTGTACACTCGTAGAATTGTAGTCTCATAGTCTCTTAGAGTCGTAGCATTCTAACCAAATATCATTGGAGCTGATGAAACAAAGGCCGTTGGAGCCAATGACTGTTGGAAGCAATGACAGTTGGAGCCAATGACTGTTGGTGCCAATGACTGTTGGAGTCGATGGCTAATGGAAATATAAACTGTTGGATTCATAGACTGTTGGAGAGATTATATCCTAACTTATCATTGACGACCGTATCCTACCAAGTTGAATGAACGAGAGAATGTGCCTCCTTTCGTTAAATGAGCTTTCGTTTTATAGAATTTCCGTCCAAACGTGCTTCGTTTTCATTAAATGCTTGTCCAACGCGAACGAAGAGTAGTCATTGTGTGTACATTGCATATATATTGCGTACATTGCGTGTACTTTAAGTAAATTGCGTGTACTTTGCGTGTACTGTGCGTAAAATGCGTGAATATTGCGTGTTCGTTCCGTTTCCTGTGTGTACTGTGTGTACGTTCCGTTTTCTGTGTGTACGTTCCGTTTCCTGTGTGTACTGTGTGTACGTTCTGTTTCCTGTGTGTACTGTGTGTATGTTCCGTTTCCTGTGTGTACTGTGTGTACGTTCCGATTCCTGTGTGTACTGTGTGCATACGTTCTGTTTCCTGTGTGTACTGTGTGTACCTTCCGTTTCCTTTGTGTACTGTGTGTACGTTCCGTTTCCTGTGTGTACTGTGTGTACGTTCCGTTTTCTGTGTGTACGTTCAGTTTCCTGTGTGTACTATGTGTACGTTCCGATTCCTGTGTGTACTGTGTGTACGTTCCGTTCCCTGTGGGTACTGTGTGTACGTTCCGTTTCCTGTGTGTACTGTGTGATCATTACATTTATTGCACGTAAATTGCATGTATTGCGCGTACATTGCGTACATTACGTGTTGGAGCTGATGGAGCTGTTGGAGCACTTGAAGCTAATGGTCAATTGAAGCATAGGAGCAAAATGTAGATGGATCTGATGACGCGAATTGTAGCTCTTGGAGCCTGGCGTATATTGGAGAGATCGAATTTTTTTTTTTCGATCAAATGATCCTCTTTTTTAATTTGTAGATTTGACTCTAGTATTATTGTAAATGGTTCTTGATTTGACTAGCGTATTATTCCATACGGTGCATGTATATAAGCGAGTCCTAGACAGCAGGTCGCTCAGTTTGTTATTGACGTCGGCGGTGTAAGGATCGCCTAGTTTGTTCTTCTGGTGCATGAGTCGTGTCAATTAGCTGTTCTTGAGACCTCGATTACATCTTTACCTACTTTAACGTCGAACTCGATGGAGGATGTACCATCGACTATGGGAACCATGACGTCAGCGCCGAAGATGTTGGAGCAGATCCCGTTGGCAACGCCTCTGACAACACTGGAGGAGACTTCGATATGTGCTGTTCCACCATCAGCTGAAGTTTCATCAGCATTGAATACTTCAATTAATGAAGAGCGTACTTCGCATCAGTGCAAATACTTTGGTGCATCATTTCCTATCACCTCAAATGCTCGCAGTCATGAAAGAAGCGGTTCTAATAATGTTCAAAGAATACAATTTCAGTGCAATAAGTGCAATAAACTAATTTCACGTCTCGATAGCTTACATCGTCATTGTAAAAAATGCTCCGAGACGTATAATGAGCATGGTTATTGATTTGACTCATGTGTTGTACCGGCTAATGAGACTATATAAGTGATATGAACGTCTTTCCGTCTCTGGCTGTGGTGATGAACGGATCGGATAGACATTTAAAGTCATGTAAAAGGCTTAGTCCGTACAATAAGAAGACTGTTTGAATCGAGGAATCCAAAAAGTGTTTAGTAATTTGTCAGTGTTTTTTTTTGTACTTGTAGTAGTGTATTGAATTTATGTAATAAATTTTTTTAAAAGAACATGCGGTGTTATTATGTCTCAAACCTGTCGCTTTTGTGGTATTTTTTAATTAAAGTTGATTTGTATCGACCAGGGATCGAACCAAGGACCTTATTCGATATAATCAATCAGTATATAGATTACACATTAAGTTAATAAATCTTGAACTTTTTCCCGCATCTCTAGCTAAATAATTACACGATTCCAAGATGGTGACCATAATGACTTATAGGATGATGGTTGAATTGGAAACTATGCTTCATTTAGGACTTTGATGATTATTTAATAAAATTATTATAGTTTACTTAAAATTAATATGTTTTGCATCGTCCAGGGATCGAACCGAGGACAGGAGCGGATCAAACCAATATGTAAATTAATGATGTGATTTATTTAATGAATTTTTGGACTTTTCTTGAATTTCTAGCTAAATAATAACGGATTTTCAAGATGGCGGACATGACGTCATACTCACTGGCGATATATATGCTTTGAAAAAAGTGGTGGGAGTCAGTATGCCAGCAGCCACCGCAGGGGGAAGGATCGGTCGTCATTTTTATTTTTTGTCCTCACCGGGTTCGAACCGCGGACTCCGAGCTCCGTGACATAATGTTTGTTTTTTATAAAAAAAATTATTAAATTTTATTATTTGAATTTTTTTATAGTGTAATAACTTTTTTCGTTAAAATCGGATAATAAATAAAGATTTTTAAGATGGCGACCGTAACGGAAATTGCAACGGTGATGTCATCATCCAATATGGCTGCCATGGCATCCTAGTTTTCAAGGTCATGACCTCGTCGGCTTAGAGCGGCTAGCTCTTAGGAGTTTAAAGCCGCTTTTAAGAATTGGGGTTCTTTCTAGGGCAAAACAACTTTTAAGGATTTTCGAAATCCTGATTTTTGAATTGTGGAATTTTTTGAGATTATTTGGCGGAATTTTTTTCCACAGATATGGAAAATTTGATTAATTTTGAGGAATTTTGGACAATTTTTGCCCAATTTTGACAATTTTTTAAGGTTAAAGGTCAAGGTCCTTCTTGTCCTATTACGCTGTGTCCCGTTACACTCATCCAAGATGGCTGCCGTGACGTCACAACCAATATGGTGGTCGACACCACCGGCCACAGACCCCACACCCTGGACCCTGTTTCCGGAGCCCCTAAACTATACCCCGGGGAGTTGCCCACACTGCCACACTGCCACACTGCCTCTGACTCCTCCTCGTCCTCTTGGGCGGCCGGGCTCAACCACCTGCAACCACCCCAGGGAATCGCCCACACTGCCACACTGCCTCTGACTCCTCCTCGTCCTCTTGGGTGGCCGGGCTCAACGACCTGCAACCACCCCAGGGAGTCGCCCACACTGCCACATTGCCACACTGCCTCTGACTCCTCCTCCTCCTCTAGGGCGGCCGGGCTCAAACACCTGCATCCACCCCAGGGAGTCGCCCACACTGCCACACTTCCACACTGCCTCTGACTCCTCCTCGTCCCCTTGGGTGGCCGGGCTCAACCACCTACAACCACCCCGGGGAGTCGCCCACACTGCCAAACTGCCACACTGTCTCTGACTCCTCCTCGTCCTATTGGGCGGCCGGGCTCAACCACCTGCAACCACCCCAGGGAGTCGCCCACACTGCCACACTGCCTCTGACTCCTCCTCTTCCTCTTGGGCGGCCGGCTCAACCACCTGCAACCACCCCGGGGAGTTGCCCACACTGCCACACTGCCACACTGCCTCTGACTCCTCCTCGTTCTCTTGGGTGGCCGGGCTCAACCACCTGTAACCACCCCAGGGAGTCGCCCACACTTCCACACTGCCACACTGTCTCTGACCCCTCCTCGTCCTCTTGGGCGGCCGGGCTCAACCACCTGCAACCACCCCGGGGAGTTGCCCACACTGCCACACTGCCACACTACCTCTGACTCCTCCTCGTTCTCTTGGGTGGCCGGGCTCAACCACCTACAACCACCCCAGGGAGTCGCCCACACTGCAACACTGCCACACTGCCTCTGACTCCTCTTCGTCCTCTTAGGCGGCCGGGCTCAACCACCTGCAACCACCCCGGGGAGTCGCCCACACTGCCACACTGCCACACTGTCCCTGACTCCTCCTCGTCCTCTTGGGCGGCCGGGCTCAACCACCTGTAACCACCCCAGGGATTCGCCCACACTGCCACTTTGCCACACTGTCTCTGACTCCTCCTCGTCCTCTTAGGCGGCCGGGCTCAACCACCTGAATCCACCCCGGGGAGTCGCCCACACTGCCACACTGCCACACTGTCTCTGACTCCTCCTCGTCCTCTTAGGTGGCCGGGCTCAACCACCTACAACCACCCCAGGGAGTCGCCCACACTGCAACACTGCCACACTGCCTCTGACTCCTCTTCGTCCGCTTGGGAGGCCGGGCTCAACCACCTGAAACCACCCCGGGGAGTCGCCCACACTGCCACACTGCCACACTGTCCCTGACTCCTCCTCGTCTTCTTGGGCGGCCAGGCTCAACCACCTGTAACCACCCCAGGGTGTCGCCCACACTGCCACTTTGCCACACTGTCTCTGACTCCTCCTCTTCCTCTTGGGCGGCCGGGCTTAACCACCTGAATCCACCCCGGGGAGTCGCCCACACTGCTACACTGCCACACTGTCTCTGACTCCTGCTCGTCCTCTTGGGCGGCCAGGCTCAAACACATGTAACCACCCCAGGGAGTCGCCCACACTGCCATACTGTCCACACTGCCTCTGACTCCTCCTCGTCCTCTTGGGCGGCCGGTCTCAACCACCTGCAACCACCCCGGGGAGTTGCCCACACTGCCACACTGCCACACTGTCTCTGACTCCTCCTCGTCCTCTTGGGCGGCCGGGAACAAACCACCTGTAACCACCCCAGGGAGTCGCCCACACTGCCACACTGCCACACTGTCTCTGACTCCTCCTCGTCCTCTGGGCGGCCGGGCTCAACCACCTGCAACCACCCCGGGGAGTCGCCCACACTGCCATACTGCCACACTGTCTCTGACTCCTCCTCGTCCTCTTGGGCGGCCGGGCTCAACCACCTTAACCACCCCAGGGAGTCGCCCACACTGCCACACTGCCACACTGCCTCTGACTCCTCCTCGACCTCTTGGGCGGCCGGGCTCAACCACCTTCAACCACCCCGGGGAGTTGCCCACACTGTCACACTTCCACTCTGCCTCTGACTCCTCCTCGTCCTCTTGGGCTGCCGGGCTCAACCACCTGTAACAACCCCAGGGAGTCGCCCACACTGCCACACTGCCACACTGTCTCTGACTCCTCCTTGTCCTTTTGGGCGGCCGGGCTCAACCACCTACAACCACCCCAGGGAGTCACCCACACTGCCACACTGCCACACTATCTCTGACTCCTCCTCGTCCTCTGGGCGGCCGGGCTCAACCACCTGCAACCACCCCGGGGAGTCGCCCACACTGCCATACTGCCACATTGTCTCTGACTCCTCCTCGTCCTCTTGGGCGGCCGGGCTCAACCACCTTAACCACCCCAGGGAGTCGCCCACACTGCCACACTGCCATACTGCCTCTGACTCCTCCTCGACCTCTTGGGCGGCCGGGCTCAACCACCTTCAACCACCCCGGGGAGTTGCCCACACTGTCACACTGCCACACTGCCTCTGACTCCTCCTCGTCCTCTTGGGCGGCCGGGCTCAACCACCTGTAACAACCCCAGGGAGTCGCCCACACTGCCACACTGCCACACTGTCTCTGACTCCTCCTTGTCCTTTTGGGCGGCCGGGCTCAACCACCTACAACCACCCCAGGGAGTCACCCACACTGCCACACTGCCACACTATCTCTGACTCCTCCTCGTCCTCTTGGGCGGCCGGGCTCAACCACCTGCATCCACCCCGGGGAGTCGCCCACACTGCGACACTGCCACACTGTCTCTGACTCCTCCTCGTCCTCTTGGGCGGCCGGGCTCAACCACATGTAACCACCCCAGGGAGTCGCCCACACTGCCACACTGCCTCTAACTCCTCCTCGTCCTCTTGGGCGGCCGAACTCAACCACCTGCAACCACCCCGGGGAGTTGCCCACACTGCCACACTGCCACACTGCCTCTGACTCCTCCTCGTCCTCTTGGGCGGCCGGGCTCAACCACCTGTAACCACCCCAGGGTGTCGCCCACACTGCCACACTGCCACACTGTCTCTGACTTCTCCTCGTCCTTTTGGGTGGCCGGGCTCAACCACCTTAACCACCCCAGGGAGTCGCCCACACTGCCACACTGCCACACTGTCCCTGACTCCTCCTCGTCCTCTTGGGCGGCCGGGCTCAACCACCTGTAACCACACCAGGGATTCGCCCACACTGCCACTTTGCCACACTGTCTCTGACTTCTCCTCGTCCTCTTAGGCGGCCGGGCTCAACCACCTATATCCACCCGGGGGAGTCGCCCACACTGCCACACTGCCACACTGTCTCTGACTCCTCCTCGTCCTCTTAGGTGGCCGGGCTCAACCACCTTCAACCACCCCAGGGAGTCGCCCACACTGCAACACTGCCACACTGCCTCTGACTCCTCTTCGTCCGCTTGGGAGGCCGGGCTCAAACACCTGAAACCACCCGGGGAGTCGCCCACACTGCCACACTGCCACACTGTCCCTGACTCCTCCTCGTCTTCTTGGGCGGCCGGGCTCAACCACCTGTAACCACCCCAGGGAGTCACCCACACTGCCACTTTGCCACACTGTCTCTGACTCCTCCTCTTCCTCTTGGGCGGCCGGGCTTAACCACCTGAATTCACCCCGGGGAGTCGCCCACACTGCTACACTGCCACACTGTCTCTGACTCCTGCTCGTCCTCTTGGGCGGCCGGGCTCAACCACATGTAACCATCCCAGGGAGTCGCCCACACTGCCATACTGTCCACACTGCCTCTGACTCCTCCTCGTCCTCTTGGGCGGCCGGGCTCAACCACCTGCAACCACCCCGGGGAGATGCCCACACTGCCACACTGCCACACTGCCTCTGACTCCTCCTCGTCCTCTTGGGCGGCCGGGCTCAACCACCTGTAACCACCCCAGGGAGTCGCCCACACTGCCACACTGTCTCTGACTCCTCCTCGTCCTCTTGGGCGGCCGGGCTCAACCACCTGCAACCACCCCGGGGAGTCGCCCACACTGCCATACTTCCACACTGTCTCTGACTTCTCCTCGTCCTCTTGCGCGGCCGGGCTTAACCACCTTAACCACCCCAGGGAGTCGCCCACACTGCCACACTGCCACACTGCCTCTGACTCCTCCTCGACCTCTTGGGCAGCCGGGCCTAACCACCTTCAACTACCCCGGGGAGTTGCCCACACTGTCACACTGCCACACTGCCTCTGATTCCTCCTTGTCCTCTTGGGCGGCCGGGCTCAACCACCTGTAACCACCCCAGGGAGTCGCCCACACTGCCACACTGCCACACTGTCTCTGACTCCTCCTTGTCCTCTTGGGTGGCCGGGCTCAACCACCTACAACCACCCCAGGGAGTCACCCACACTGCGACACTGCCACACTGTCTCTGACTCCTCCTCGTCCTCTTGGGCGGCCAGGCTCAACCACTTGTAACCACCCCAGGGAGTCGCCCACACTGCCTCTGACTCCTCCTCGTCCTCTTGGGCGGCCGAACTCAACCACCTGCAACCACCCTGGAGAGTTGCCCACACTGCCACACTGCCACACTGCCTCTGACTCCTCCTCGTCCTCTTGGGCGGCCGGGCTCAACCACCTGTAACCACCCCAGGGTGTCGCCCACACTGCCACACTGCCACACTGTCTCTGACTTCTCCTCGTCCTTTTGGGTGGCCGGGCTCAACCACCTTAACCACCCCAGGGAGTCGCCCACACTGCCACACTGCCACACTGTCCCTGACTCCTCCTCGTCCTCTTGGGCGGCCGGGCTCAACCACCTGTAACCACCCCAGGGTGTCGCCCACACTGCCACATTGCCACACTGTCTCTGACTTCTCCTCGTCCTTTTGGGTGGCCGGGCTCAACCACCTTAACCACCCCAGGGAGTCGCCCACACTGCCACACTGCCACACTGTCCCTGACTCCTCCTCGTCCTCTTGGGCGGCCGGGCTCAACCACCTGCAACCACCCCAGGGAGTCGCCCACACTGCCACACTGCCACACTGTCTCTGACTCCTCCTCGTCCTCTTGGGCAGCCGGGCTCAACCACCTTAACCACCCCAGGGAGTCGCCCACACTGACACACTGCCACACTGCCTCTGACTCCTCCTCGACCTCTTGGGCGGCCGGGCTCAACCACCTTCAACCACCCCGGGGAGTTGCCCACACTGTCACACTGCCACACTGCTTCTGACTCCTCCTCATCCTCTTGGGCGGCCGGGCTCAACCACCTGTAACCACCCCAGGGAGTCGCCCACACTGCCACACTGCCACACTGTCTCTGACTCCTCCTTGTCCTCTTCGGCGGCCGGGCTCAACCACCTACAACCACCCCAGGGAGTCACCCACACTGCCACATTGCCACACTATCTCTGACTCCTCCTTGTCCTCTTGGGCGGCCGGGCTCAACCACCTGCATCCACCCCGGGGAGTCGCCCACACTGCGACAGTGCCACACTGTCTTTGACTCCTCCTCGTCATCTTGGGCGGCCGGGCTTAACCACATGTAACCACCCCAGGGAGTCGCCCACACTGCCACACTGCCACACTGCCTCTGACTCCTCCTCGTCCTCTTGGGCGGCCGGGCTCAACCACCTGCAACCACCCCGGGAAGTTGCCCACACTGCCACACTGCCACACTGCCTCTGACTCCTCCTCGTGCTCTTGGGCGGCCGGGCTCAACCACCTTAACCACCCCAGGGAGTCGCCCACACTGCCACACTGCCACACTGCCTCTGACTCCTCCTCGTCCTCTTGGGCGGCCGGGCTCAACCACCTGCAACCACCCCGGGGAGTTGCCCACACTGTCACACTGCCACACTGCCTCTGACTCCTCCTCGTCCTCTTGGGCGGCCGGGCTCAACCACCTGTAACCACCCCAGGGAGTCGCCCACACTGCCACACTGCCACACTGTCTCTGACTCCTCCTCGTCCTTTTGGGCGGCCGGGCTCAACTTCCTGCATCCACCCCGGGGAGTCGCCCACACTGCCACAATGCCACACTGTCTCTGACTTCTCCTTGTCCTCTTGGGCGGCCGGGCTCAACCTCATGTAACCACCCCAGGGAGTCGCCTACACTGCCACACTGCCACACTGCCTCTGACTCCTCCTCGTCCTCTTGGGCGGCCGGGCTCAACCACCTGCAACCACCCCAGGTAGTCGCCTACACTGCCACACTGCCACACTGCCACACTGCCTCTGACTTCTCCTCGTCCTTTTGGGCGGCCGGGCCTAATCACCTGCAACCACCCCAGGTAATCGCCCTTACTGCCACACTGCCACACTGCCTCTGACTCCTGCTCGTCCTCTTGGGCGGCCGGGCTCAACCACCTGCAACCACCCCAGGGAGTCGCCTACACTGCCACACTGCCACACTGCCTCTGACTCCTGCTCTTCCTCTTGGGCGGCCGGGCTCAACCACCTGTAACCACCCCAGGGTGTCGCCCACACTGCCACACTGCCACACTGTCTCTGACTTCTCCTCGTCCTTTTGGGTGGCCGGGCTCAACCACCTTAACCACCCCAGGGAGTCGCCCACACTGCCACACTGCCACACTGTCCCTGACTCCTCCTCGTCCTCTTGGGCGGCCGGGCTCAACCACCTGTAACCACCCCAGGGTGTCGCCCACACTGCCACACTGCCACACTGTCTCTGACTTCTCCTCGTCCTTTTGGGTGGCCGGGCTCAACCACCTTAACCACCCCAGGGAGTCGCCCACACTGCCACACTGCCACACTGTCCCTGACTCCTCCTCGTCCTCTTGGGCGGCCGGGCTCAACCACCTGTAACCACCCCAGGGAGTCGCCCACACTGCCACACTGCCACACTGCCTCTGACTCCTCCTCGTCCTCTTGGGCGGCCGGGCTCAACCACCTGCAACCACCCCAGGGAGTCGCCCACACTGCCACACTGCCACACTGTCTCTGACTCCTCCTCGTCCTCTTGGGCAGCCGGGCTCAACCACCTTAACCACCCCAGGGAGTCGCCCACACTGACACACTGCCACACTGCCTCTGACTCCTCCTCGACCTCTTGGGCGGCCGGGCTCAACCACCTTCAACCACCCCGGGGAGTTGCCCACACTGTCACACTGCCACACTGCTTCTGACTCCTCCTCATCCTCTTGGGCGGCCGGGCTCAACCACCTGTAACCACCCCAGGGAGTCGCCCACACTGCCACACTGCCACACTGTCTCTGACTCCTCCTTGTCCTCTTGGGCGGCCGGGCTCAACCACCTACAACCACCCCAGGGAGTCACCCACACTGCCACACTGCCACACTATCTCTGACTCCTCCTCGTCCTCTTGGGCGGCCGGGCTCAACCACCTGCATCCACCCCGGGGAGTCGCCCACACTGCGACAGTGCCACACTGTCTTTGACTCCTCCTCGTCATCTTGGGCGGCCGGGCTTAACCACATGTAACCACCCCAGGGAGTCGCCCACACTGCCACACTGCCACACTGCCTCTGACTCCTCCTCGTCCTCTTGGGCGGCCGGGCTCAACCACCTGCAACCACCCCGGGGAGTTGCCCACACTGCCACACTGCCACACTGCCTCTGACTCCTCCTCGTGCTCTTGGGCGGCCGGGCTCAACCACCTTAACCACCCCAGGGAGTCGCCCACACTGCCACACTGCCACACTGCCTCTGACTCCTCCTCGTCCTCTTGGGCGGCCGGGCTCAACCACCTGCAACCACCCCGGGGAGTTGCCCACACTGTCACACTGCCACACTGCCTCTGACTCCTCCTCGTCTTCTTGGGCGGCCGGGCTCAACCACCTGTAACCACCCCAGGGAGTCGCCCACACTGCCACACTGCCACACTGTCTCTGACTCCTCCTCGTCCTTTTGGGCGGCCGGGCTCAACTTCCTGCATCCACCCCGGGGAGTCGCCCACACTGCCACAATGCCACACTGTCTCTGACTCCTCCTTGTCCTCTTGGGCGGCCGGGCTCAACCACATGTAACCACCCCAGGGAGTCGCCTACACTGCCACACTGCCACACTGCCTCTGACTCCTCCTCGTCCTCTTGGGCGGCCGGGCTCAACCACCTGCAACCACCCCAGGTAGTCGCCTACACTGCCACACTGCCACACTGCCACACTGCCTCTGACATCTCCTCGTCCTTTTGGGCGGCCGGGCCTAATCACCTGCAACCACCCCAGGTAATCGCCCTTACTGCCACACTGCCACACTGCCTCTGACTCCTGCTCGTCCTCTTGGGCGGCCGGGCTCAACCACCTGCAACCACCCCAGGGAGTCGCCTACACTGCCACACTGCCACACTGCCTCTGACTCCTGCTCTTCCTCTTGGGCGGCCGGGCTCAACCACCTGCAACCACCCCAGGGAGTCGCCTACACTGCCACACTGCCACACTGCCTCTGACTCCTGCTCGTCCTCTTGGGCGGCCGGGCTCAACCACCTGCAATCACCCCAGGGAGTCGCCTACACTGCCACACTGCCACACTGCCACACTGCCTCTGACTCCTCCTCGTCCTTTTGGGTGGCCGGGCTTAACCACCTGCAACCACCCCAGGGAGTCGCCCACACTGCCACACTGCCACACTGCCTCTGACTCCTCCACCTCCTCTTGGGCGGCCGGGCTCAACCACCTGCAACCACCCCAGGGAGTCGCCCACACTGCCACACTGCCACATTGCCAACGTGACAAAGCTATATTCTGGCTGCAGGCACGGCGGCTCAAACAGAATTGTACAAACCATTCAAAATTGGCACATGGTATATCTGAGGCCAATCTTCCAGATGCCATCAAACCACCAGTTGACATCTGGATGAAGAGAAAAATTCAGTGCTCCTGGAATACCCAAACGGGTTCAGTCCCAGGAGGAGGAGGTGGTGAGGTTTCGGCCGGGCTTCGGCCCGAAACAACTTGCCACACTGCCACACCAAACACATCATTCGTGGACTTTTCAGCTAAAGAAATAATCACTTCAAAAGAGCGAAGAGTTCTTCTGTTACTTCCGATAACTGGTTCTTCTTTGAAATCACACCGTATTTCGACTTCGGATTTAAAAAAAAAAAAAAAAAAAACACTCGTGGAAGAACTTTTGAGTGTTTTTGAAGGAGTATCAACCAGTTTTTTTATATATATTGATGATATGGCAATATTATTATTGCAGATTCATGATTAAAAGTAAGTGAATTTAGTACCTATGAATTTACGAAGATTTCGGGATGATTTCTTACCAACGTTCTTCTTAAACTTGGGGTGAATTTTTAAGTAGTATATAAGTGACAACGCTCTATGAATGGTATTGAGTACCTATTAATTAGGTACCAATTCCATTTTTAAACACATTTATGGACTTAAAATACACTACACTTTGCCCACTCTCTTACTTAGGTGCACCTCAAACATGCGCGCAGATCATTAGTTGTACATAAAGCATCCGCAGGGTAATGCATGCATGGCTACATCTGGACTATCGAATCTCCTTTAATGGACATCTAGCTCGTGCGAATGTGGCTGCAGGGTTGTGAGATTTGCTGCCAGAGCCTGAATTTAGGGTCGCTGTGTAAAAAAAAAAATGCATGCACAGATCAAACTCTCCTACTGATCTTCCATTACATGGATCGATTACACGAGCGAGATGGCTGTCTTCGCCTGTAAAACACATCCCCCAAGTGGAAACTGTATTTGAGGTGAAATAGAGGCGGACAGTACCAGCCGCCTCTTATCACTCGGTGTTCAATGCTGCCGAGCTGATATCGCGCAGACTGGCTGCTCCTGAAAATTGGCCGCCCTAGGACTGGGCATAGTCGGCCTTAAGGCCCACCACTGTAGTAAAACCAGAGATCGGACTTCAACGTCTTCTCTCCAGCTTCCGTGGCTGGTCTTAGCCATCTGCATACGGCAGACTGTCTGTATATTTATTACGAACACGAAAAGTGATTGAATCCCTAATAGTAACGAATAATACTAAAATGTTCTTGCATGTAAATGTAGTGCCTGTAAATGGCATCTGAAGGTAATGCCTATAAATACCTGAACTTCTTTGAGAGAAATTGAATGAGAGGTGTAAATGAGGATACCAGTGGTGAAAGGTAGGCTAATTTAAGTAAACATTTTGACTATACAGATAATTTTTAAAAGAAAAGTAGGCCTAGTTAGGTATTTGTACTAGAACAGAAGTAAACAATAATTGTACGTTATTTAGATATAACTATCATTTTTAGTAAAATTTTATCTTTTCCGATACGAAGTTTTTGACGTTAATAACTTTTTTTTTATTTTTTTTTCGAATAAAGAATTCCATTGAAAAATCTGAGCTCATGATTTATTTTCAATTTGGAATGGCTATTACCGCTAAACTAAAAGAGCAAAGTTAATGGTTGTGGCATAAGCAGCTGTTTGGTTAAAGTTGGCTCAAGTGAACTGCACTACATACAAAGAAGAAACAAATTGCGCTCATATTTGGCTTACGAAACGGCAAGTCAATTTGTGTTGACTCATCTAGGAGATATCAACACTGCCCGTTTCTTTTGCGAAGCTGACCTAGCCATCTGCTGGCTAATGCTGGCAACAAAAAACTTGCTAAAATTTTTAACTTAATCTTATTAAGTGTGTCAGCTTCCTATGTTTGCTGCATTATTGTATGTGTGGTATTATTTAAATATATAACTTTATATGATACATAAACTTCTATCCGTTACGATTGTTTAAAACAATTCTTTGTAGCATTATTAGTCAATTTAAATAAACAAAAAAATCTGTTTAAATGTAGCAATCAGGTCGTACAAAATTGGCATTTATAATGGGTAAATAATGTATTAAATACTGTTAATCTTCAAATAATGTAAAGAATAAAGTCAAAAATCTTATGTGAATCGTTCAGGAGGTTAACTTTCCCGAATTATAGTTATAAAGACTTGTTTCTGCAGTGAAAATGTAGTTATGAGTATCCAATTTGATTCAAATTCGTTCTAAAAAATTAACACAACAGTTCCGCGATATTGAATCTACCCTATCTTCTCCATAAGGCTAAATACCATTCCACCACAAAACCTACAAGACCACAATGAAATTATATTGGTAGGGGTAATAGGGTGATTCTACCCAAAGAATACCCTCATTACTATAAATAACTAGAGATATAAAAAACTTGCTAATATGCTAGAAATGCTTAAATATAAAGGGATATTCCTTTTAAAATATCTCATTTCTGACTCCTCATTTAACTGGGAGGTATTTAAAACTACAACCCAAAGCACCTCGGTCATCAGCTACCCTTCCTAATTTCTCTCTTTCTCCCTCTTTTTTATTTCTCTTTCTCTTCCTATTCTCTCTCTCTTTCTCTATCCCATTCCCTCTCATTCTCTTTCTCTCTCTTTATCTTTATGTTCCTCTTTATCTTTATGTTCCTCTATCTCTTTCTTTTCTCTCTCTATCTCACTCGCAAACCACCCCTTCAAAAATTCGAATTTGTGTCAATCACTGCAAGATTTGCGTTCTATATTTAAACCAAAAAATAACAGTGGCTTGGCTTTTAATGATTCTTATAGTTCTCTTCTGCCTCTGAGTAATTGAAAGCCACAAGATCATATTCATGTAAACGTTGGTTCGGATAACTTACATATTTCTCTCTTAAAAAATAAAACTTACATCTGTCTATGTCAAACAATTACAGAAAATAGTTTAATTTCAATACAAATATTTTACAATAAAGATCTAATTGTATATTTTGTAGCGATCACCAAAAATTGTTATTATCAAGTGAAGTTACTTGTGTACATAGCCCCTACGTAAAATATTCTTACATTTATGTCAATAATAACGAAGAAGATACTAAAAATTTGGAATATTTCCTCAGTTTTTATTTAAAAGCCTGAGGAGTTATTACTAACATTAAGTGTTTTGTTAGTCAGTACCTGTTCACTGGTTGCAGTATGTGGTGGCGTATCTCGTCACCCCAGCGCTTGTAAATCCAAACGGAGGCCGCGAGACAGAATGCGACCACCAAGCCTTTGAGCAGGCCAGCGAACCAGGCCTGTTGGATGACATCACTCACACTGGCCTGCTTTCAGGGACGGGAAAAACAGGTGGGAAAACTAACTCCAGTGTGTTAGCATTATTTAACTATGACACGCATTTATTTTGGTTATACAATTATGTATGTATTTAAGAATGATAATATTTATACCCATATACCAAATTTCACTTCGGAAATTAGTTAATGATTTCCTAAATAAATAGTTTATTAGTTACAGAAATATTAGTTTAACTTTGTAGCCACTCCACAACATTGAAGTTCAGCAGAGAAAGCCTTTGTTAAATGCATATTGTGCCGTTACTTTATTGATATTGTGAGTCTGATTTTAAGACTAAAATATATTCCTAAAAATTCGTAAAACAAGACAGGATGCCACAAAATTAAAAATCGTTTTACCAGAACAAATAAATACTGCTCCCTACATTATTGATCTCCGAATTAATTAATTTTTTACAACATAAGACAGTAAAATATCGTTTTAGTAGGTAATCAGTAGAGACCTGCAAAATTCGCGGATTCCTTCGGTGATATGCTAGAATTCAAACACATATACCTCTTAGATAATTTTGGTATTGGCTTGCGGTTCATCTGGACGAATCTCAACCAGTTATCAACCCTCAACCAAAGAAGTATCGAATCACAGACAAACCCGCTGAGACGACTTACAAGTCGGCAGCCAATGAACTTGCGTTATTTGCCCGAGTGTACAGGAGTATGTGCAGTCTATCCTGAAGTCCATCGAAACCGCGAATTTTGTAGGTCTCTAGTAATCAGTAATGGTTTGTAATTATTTTAATAAAAGCTTGGATATTTATGGCTAGTGATAATGGACTGTAATATAAAACTGGTACATTTTAGGTTTAAAATCAATTTTACTGGAAGCTATATGAAATAGTTTAATTTCTTTCGGATTTTTTTTTAATTATACCTGTCCCTTTATAATCAACCGAATTATTTTGATTTTAAAACGTTAAACCAAATAAATATTTTTTTCGGATTGAATTATAAACGTTTCCAAACAGTAGCCACCAACACTGCCTTTAAAATCAAAAATTTTCGTTTATTTATGATTAGCATTTGGTTCTCCTATCCATACTGGAAAAAAAGTTGAAAAATTCAAATTCGCAAACTAATTATATAAAAAAGTATGTTTATATAATTGCATGTATAAATAAATATATATATATATATCTTTATATATATATATTTCTTGTGTGCGTGTGTATGTCACTGAACTCCTCCTAGACGGCTGGACCGATTTTGATGAAATTTTGTGTGTGAGTTCACGGGGATTCGAGGATGGTTTAGATTCACAATTGGATATTTTATCTCGATTCTGAGTTAAGAAAAACTAAAAAAAAAAAACACGCTTTAAAAGCAAAAATTGCAACGCATTATTAGAAGCCATTAAGTTTTGCTATTGTAAGGAACTAAGTAGAGAGTAAGAAAAAAAATAAAGATCCTGACAGTTTATAGCGTCGCCATATTTGTTTCAATTTTCAATACCCTTTTTCTATATTACAATTTAAATTGCAGAAAAAAAAATCATGTTTCATAGCCACACAAATAGTGAGGATGGTTTAGATTCACAATTGGATATTTTATCTCGATTCTGAGTTAAGAAAAAACTAAAAAAACACAATTTAAAAGCAAAAATTGCAACGCATTATTAGAAGCCATTAAGTTTTACTATTGTAAGGAACTAAGTAGAGAGTAAGAAAAAAATAAAGATCCTGACAGTTTATAGTGTCGCCATATTTGTTTCAATTTTCAATACCCTTTTTGTATATTACAATTTAAATTGCAGAAAAAAATCATGTTTCATAGCCACACAAATAGTGAGTGTGTGTCATTTCTCTATGTCCATGAGGTCTCGCCGCGTCAATTTTCTCCTTGGAGCGAACCCGTCCGCTTAATTAAATAAACAGCTTTTATCGTTGAATGATTTCATGATTTATTTAATGAAAATATGCTCTCATAAAAAAATTAGTTGGATAGACATTCAATAGGTGTCTTTCTCTCACTCTCTCTCTCTCTCTCTGAAATGTATGTAGCTTGCTCGCGGGTCAGTAATGCAGACAATCTTTACATTCTAGCTCGAGACGGAAAAAACAGTAAATGTGGTTTACAAAGACATTTTATGAAGTGTCTTCCCGTCATTACATTTGAAAGTAGAAACATATTTACTCAAAATTTAGGTAGTAACATATTTTTATTGCAAAGACTGAAATAGAGGTGAGAAAAATTATCATTTGTGAACATAAGAAAACTACTACAACTGTATCAACTGTTATGTTATAATGTTTAAATTTCTAAATGGTGCAAGATAATACAAAATTCCATGCGGAAAAAGTCGTGGGCAGCAGATACGTATAGTTATAGGTGTGGGGCTATGCATGCTGATTTTTCATATACTGCATGGATGCGAACATGTAAGAATAATCTATCTATCTTACTATAGTAAAACAGTACTTTTTCTGTCTGTCTGTTTGTACGCGATTTTGATGAAATTTTGTGTGTGAGTTCACGGGGATTCGAGGATGGTTTGGATTCACAATTGGATATTTTATCTCGATTCTGAGTTAAGAAAAACTAAAAATACACGCTTTAAAAGCAAAAAAACTAAGAATTGTTGATAATTAGCCTCCATGGCAACGGGCTTTTGCATTGTTGTTGCCTTCTGCGTAAGCATGGGAAAGGTTTTTGGTAACGGCAGTGGTGTGCCCAAGAGGAGGGGTATGTATAATGAGAAGATACAAAATGTCCAGCGTAGAAATACTTACCGCCATATCCATATCTCACAAAAAGTACATTTGGGCAGGACAATGTCTGTCGGGTCCGCTAGAAAGATATATAGAGAGATAGAGATATAAATAGAAAGATAGAGGTATAGAGATATACATAGAGAGATAGAGAATTAGAGAGATAAAGAGAGATGCTTAGTATACGTTTAAAAAATTACAAAAAAAAAATGATTGAGGCATTGCAACGCATGCCGGGCATTATCTAGTATATATATATATATATATATATATATATATATATATATATATATATATAGGGGAAGGCGGGGCAAGATGGGGATATGGGGTAAGACCGGGTAGTGGCACTTCCAAACCTGCCAGCTGTTGCAATCTAGCGGTGACAGTTGGAACTAAATCAAAATAATCGTAGAGAGCAATACCAGCGTTGGAGCCATTTTCTCTTCAGTTGTTCATGACACACATACAAGTTTGCATTATTCGCCGACGTTGATGTAATTTTCAGCATTTTACTATCATCCAACGGTAAGTTGCTTTAATATATCTAAATAAAATTTATCATACCATCAATAGTGCTCCTTTTATGGATTTAAATGCAGTATTTACTATAATTTTATCGTTCGTTGGTACTAATCTAAGTCGGTATAACCTATAAGGCGTGGTTTGGGGCAAGACGGGGACGAATGCCCGGGGTAAGATGGGGAGGTACCCCGTCTTACCCCAGTATTGACCTACATAAATAAAAAATTAATCCTGAAGATAAATTGTGTTTGTGAACATTGCGCGTGACACTAAATGGATCACTCTTGTAAATGAAACTTTATTAATATGAAAATGAGGGTTTTTATTACAAACTGTTGTTCTTTTATAATGTTTAGGTAAGTATATTTGAAATTTTAATTGTTCATTGGTTTCTAAATTTATAATTTTAAAATCCATGCAAGCATTTTTTTTTATGTTTTTAGTCTTCCGACAATTTATGTAATTACATATCGTAACTGATTATTGTGTTTTAAATTTAATTATTACATGTAAATCATCCAAAATTCAAAAGTAGATTAATAAGAAATGTATCTCTTTAAATGTTCATAGTTCTGTTTATAAACTCGGAATTTTCCAGTGAATTGAATGTATTTATTTTTATTTTCCAGAAATGGTTCGCTGTTATAAACGGACCAGTAACAGAGGAGCTTGGTCAGATGATTCTATGATGAAAGCAGTGAATGAAGTTCTGAGCGGAAGAATGGGTTACTACAAAGCTGCTTCAATATTCGATGTTCCACAAACCACACTGGAACGTAAGGTACGAAAACATCGAACAGAAAATGAGCAGAATGAGATGACAGATGTGGAAAGCGTGAGAGAAAAGTTAGGTCCCATGACCACCGTATTTACCATGGACGAAGAAAAGGAGCTGGCAGCTTATGTAAAGCACATGGAAAGTCGGCTATTTGGTCTCAGAACAAACGATTTGAAAAAATTGGCTTTTCAGCTAGCTGCAAAAAATAATAAGAAACATAATTTTAAAAAAGAAAAGCAGGAAGCAGGTGCAGATTGGTTGGCCGGTTTTTTGAGAAGGAATCCTGATCTGTCGATTCGGAAGCCCGAGCCTACATCGATAGCTCGTGCTACAGCATTCAACAAAGAAAATATTTCGCAGTTTTATAAGTTGCTGGGAGAACTTTATGACAGCTACAGCTTTACACCAGACCGAATTTACAATTGTGAAGAGACTGGAATTTCAGCTGTTCCCAAATCGACATCTAAAATTATTGCTACTAGAGGAAAAAAGCAGGTTGGAGCATTGACTTCAGCTGACAGAGGGAAAACAGTTTCTGTTGAATTATGCATGAATGCTGCCGGCACATTTATGCCACCCATGCTGGTGTACGCAAGGCAAAGGATGAAATCCGAACTGCTTAACGGTTGCTCTCCTGGAATGTGGGCGCAGTGCCACATTTCTGGCTGGATGCAGAAAGATATTTTTGAAAGTTGGTTTGAGAGTTTTGTGCAGTTTTCAGGTGCATCAAAGGAACGTCCAGTTCTCCTCCTGCTGGATGGGCATTCAACTCATGTTCAAAACTTAAACATTCTCGATAAAGCCAGAGAATGTGGGGTGGTTATAATGTGTTTTCCACCTCACTGCACCCACAGACTACAACCCCTTGATGTTGGAGTTATGAAACCTCTTAGCACATATTATGACCAAGAGACAAAAAACTGGTTAAGATCGCACCCAGGAAAGGCGGTCACTATGTTTCAGATTGCTGAGATTCTAGGAAAAGCCTTCATTAGAGCTGCAACAATGAGCAATGCCATAAACAGCTTCAAGGCGACAGGAATTTATCCTTTTGATTCAGATATTTTTCCTGACTCAGCTTTTCATGAATCAAACACTACTGACCACACCTATCCTACTGTCAGTAATGAATGTGCACTCAGCGAGGCAACAACAGCTGACCCTGTTACGTCTCAAGTCAACAACGAACCTGGATGTTCACATCATCTTGTGCCTTCGAGCCACCAAGACGACTCCATCCTCAGTGACTCAGGGAAGATGAGTGTTTTCACCACTTCTCCAGATCGAATATTGCCCATTCCTCATGTAGGAAAAAGAAACGTTAGGAAGGTAGCATGTCGAAAAGGCAAAACAGCGATAATTACAAGTTCTCCTTATAAAAGAGAACTCGAAGACAAACTTTCAGGGAAGGGCAAACTGCAAAATGAGACAGTACAGAAGAAAACACTATCTGACAAAAAACTGAAGAAAAATTTGCCAAAAAAGTGTAAGGGGATTAAGGCCAAGAGAAGAGCAGGAAAAATAAAATCTAAAAATGTTTCATCGGAAAAGGATGTGGATAGCTCAGACAGTGAAGGAAATTGTGATACAGAATGTTTGTACTGCGGCTACTTTTATACTCAGTCTAATGAAGGATGGGTGTCATGTAGACACTGCTACAGATGGGCACACTGCTCATGTGCCGGAGAGGAAGATGAAGTTGATGAAGTCAGTTTTGTCTGTGAACATTGTAAGCAAAACTAAATGGTTCACTTTAGTAAAATCTAAACTTTATTAGCAAGAAAATGAAAATCTTTCTTATAAGCGTGTGTTTAATGGCAATGGTTTGTTTCAAAACTTTATTGCTTTAAGGTTTCAAACTTAATAGGTACTTTTAAAGTTCTTGTGAGCGATAATACCTAATGTTTTTATGTAATTATATATAATAACTCATTATTATGTTGAAACTTTAATTATTACATGTAAACCTTTCACATTTAAAACTTTTTACTCATACCCCATCTTACCCCAACAACCACCCCATCTTACCCCGGGGGTCGGGGTAAGATGGGGCATTTGCCACTCTCTGAGAAAACGAAATTTTTTCGTTAATGTAAAAAGTTATAAGCATTTTGACCAATGTGTTTGAAAGAAAACAAGACAATGTTAACATGTATACATAATAAAACATATTCTGCTAAATAATTTATTAAATATATTACGAAATCCCTTAACCACCCCATCTTGCCCCGCCTTCCCCTATATATTTGAAATTCGGGAACTCAAATTTTCTACAAACAAGTTTAATCGTGTTCAACGTAAATAATTTTATATATATATATATCTTAATATATATAAATCTCGTGTCACAATGTTTGTCCTCAATGGACTCCTAAACCACTTAACCGATTTCGATGAAAATTGGCATTTAGGTGTAATATTTTCCAACTTGAGAGATAGGATAGTTTTTATTTCGATTAATGGTCTTAATCTTATAATTTTAGAGTTTTATAATGTGATGTATGTATGAGTTGGCAGAAAATCACGGCAACGGCTGTAGCATTGTTGATGCTTCATTCGTCTCCATGGCAACGACTATTAAATTGTTAGTGTAGTCCTCATCACTCATTAAATACAGACCACCAATTTTTAGATATATACACTGGTAGAACAAAGTCGGTCGGGATTTGAAAGTGATATAAATTATTCAAATTAAGAAGACAATTACTAACTACATCTGATTTCTAAAAAGGTCCCCTTCACCAAGTCAACTGATTTCGATGAAAATGGGCATTTATGTGTAATTTTTTCCAACTTGAGAGATAGGGTAGTTTTTATTTCGATCAATGGTCTTAAAAATTTATTATTAATAATAAACTGATCATCAATGTTGATTGGTGTTTAAGCCCGGGAAACAGTGGGCACTTCGTCTCCATGACAACGTTGCGTGCTCGAGAGTCGGGAAACCATCGGTGCTATTCGTTTTATCTTTGGTACATTACAAAGCATTGTATTAAATTTTTGTCAAAATTAATTAATTTTCATTTTATTTCATTTATTATAACTGTAAATAAGATATTTGGTCTCATTTCCCCCTCCCCCCCCCCCTCCAATTAATACAACCGTGCGAAGCCGGATCGGGCAGCTAGTCATATATAAAATCAATTTAATTCAGAAAATCAATGTTTATATTAATTTCCGGCGACGATGTGACGTAAAAACGGGAGTTGCGTGATCTGTGCATAAGATGAGGACACAAAATCTGGGCACTTTTATTACTCACGTTATTCACTCCTATATTATTTATCTTTTTAGATAAATCCTATTCCAATATTCTGGACTCCCTAATGGTTCATAATTATTATCCTCTATCCGGGATGCCTGTTGCTAAATAGCTAATTTTCAGGATTTAAATCGCCGACGTCACGAAGTAGCCGCTCATTCAGCTGGCCATGGTAGAACTTCCTTTCTTACTAGCTTCTCAAATAAACCAGTAAGACTCAACCTTTTTAAATGGTGGTCCGTGATTGGCCAAAAAAACCAAATCGGTTACTTAATTTCTTAACAAAAACGTAAAAACCGAACGCAATAATTGCGCGGATAACAAAATTTCACTTATAATTTAAATAAATAAATATTAAAATAATAATTTACATTATAAAATCACGGCGTTAATTTTACCGTTTACAGTTTCCAAGTCCATTAGTCCTTAGAGGTGTATATACTTATGTATACTATTATGTGTGTGTGGTGGTCTTTACTTAATCTCCACTTAGGTTGTCACTTTCTGTAAATACAGAAAGTATATGTAGTGTCTCAATCTAACACAGTTGTGTAAAAACAGATGAAGAAACATACATAAATATAAAATATGACATATTGTGTTATGTTGTTTTTTTGGTATGGCTGCAGCTAGCTCTATGCCAATCGCATAGCTCTGCACCTAGCTCTATATCGATCAGCTGATCGGTCGCTCCACTGCAACGTCTGTATTATTTTTAATTATGGGCGCCACTCTTATGTATATAATGTCAGGTTTTTATAAAGAATAAATAAGATTATACACATAAGAGAAAATTTGTGAAATTTTCAGGACAAATATTTAGACAGTTGAAACAAGGAGAATTGGGATATTTTACCATACATAAAACAGACAATAAATTACAAACGTGATTTATAGGTCGTATTTAATAAACAATAGATATTCAAACTAGTCTTAATATATATAAATCTCGTGTCACAATGTTTGTCCTCAATGGACTCCTAAACCACTTAACCGATTATAATAAAATTCGCACACCATGTGCAGTTCGATCCAACTTGAGAGATGGGATAGTTTAAATCTCAAATTATAGTCGCAATTTTAATTTATTGCTATTTATTTGTCTGTTATTATTTGACAGTCACAATTATCTGTTAACTCCAATTGATTCTAACAGATGTCGATACCTTTCGACTGGGTTGAGTAAGTAATCAATAGATGGCGCTGCTATGGTAAATCTACGAACGTGTCATTTAAGCTACATTTTAACAGCATAATTACCACGTGTTGTTGACGCTATAAAATTAATTAAATTTATTTTGTAGTGAACGAAATACCGTATAATTCAGCTAATTATTTGTCTGTTATTATTTGACAGTCACAATTATCTGTTAACTCCAAATGATTCTAACAGATGTCGATACCTTTCGACTGGGTTGAGTAAGTAATCAATAGATGGCGCTGCTATGGTAAATCTACGAACGTGTCATATAAGCTACATTTTAACAGCATAATTACCACGTGTTGTTGACGCTATAAAATTAATTAAATTTATTTTGTAGTGAACGAAATACCGTATAATTCAATTATTTCCACTTTTTAAATTTTTGGTGTTAGCATGTTACTTAGACTGAAGTGTAAATTGAATTCATATTATAATGAAGATAATACAGTGAAATTAATCCTGTTTTTAACTTATTTGTGCTTCATTGATCAAAACTTTATAATTTAATTTGAATATATGTATGTAAGTATTATCACATAATTATAAAATTTAATTAAAATGTCAATGCAAAAATGATACACAATTTCCTACACTTTTTCAATAATTGTACAAATATTTTTTTTTATTGTTTTTATTTAACCTCTATTAAAAAATATTTAGCACTTATTATTTCAATGTGCTATGATAACAAGTTTTTCAGATTTTTTTTCTTATATTTAAACGATTAAATTAGTATTTTAATTCTTATTGAAATTATTATTTAAACTCTATAATTTAAATATGTACATGTCAGTATTATCACATAATTATAAAAGTTAATTAGAATGATTTTCAATTTTTTTTTTCAAATATTTAAACGATTAATTTATTATTTTCAGTCAAATGCCATGGAAAAAATCTAACCTCAACAACGCGAGCACCAGAGAGGCACGACGCAAACGTGCCATGGAAAAAATCTAACCTCAACAACGCGAGCACCAGAGACACGGCGCAAACGTATTAAAAGAGCTCATCAGTTATATGTATGTAAGTATTATCACATAATTATAAAATTTAATTAAAATGTCAATGCAAAAATGATACACAATTTCCTACACTTTTTCAATAGTTGTACAAATATTTTTTTTTATTCTTTTTATTTAACCTCTATTAAAAAATATTTAGCACTTATTATTTCAATGTGCTATGATAACAAGTTTTTCAGATTTTTTTTCTTATATTTAAACGATTAAATTAGTATTTCAATTCTTATTGAAATTATTATTTAAACTCTAAAATTTAAATATGTACATGTCAGTATTATCACATAATTATAAAAGTTAATTAGAATGATTTTAATTTTTTTTTTTCAAATATTTAAACGATTAATTTATTATTTTCAGTCAAATGCCATGGAAAAAATCTAACCTCAACAACGCGAGCACCAGAGAGGCACGACGCAAACGTATTAAAAGAGCCCATCAGTTATATGTATGTAAGTATTATCACATAATTATAAAATTTAATTAAAATGTCAATGCAAAAATGATACACAATTTCCTACACTTTTTCAATAGTTGTACAAATATTTTTTTATTGTTTTTATTTAACCTCTATTAAAAAATATTTAGCACTTATTATTTCAATGTGCTATGATAACAAGTTTTTCAGATTATTTTTCTTATATTTAAACGATTAAATTAGTATTTCAATTCTTATTGAAATTATTATTTAAACTCTATAATTTAAATATGTACATGTCAGTATTATCACATAATTATAAAAGTTAATTAGAATGATTTTCAATTATTTTTTTTTCAAATATTAAACGATTAATTTATTATTTTCAGTCAAATGCCATGGAAAAAATCTAACCTCAACAACGCGAGCACCAGAGAGGCACGACGCAAACGTATTAAAAGAGCCCATCAGTTGGCAGAACAAATTGAATCAAGAAATCCAGCTCAAAGAATCAGGACAGCAGAAGGTCATGCACAAGAATCTCAAGAACAGTGTAACGAACGTCTTTAAGAGAATATCATAAGAACAAGAGCAGCAGGAGAACGAGACATAGCCACAGTAGGAGCACAGGAACAATAATTTCAATTTATACATGTAAGTAATATCATATAGTTTTATAAAAGTTAATTAATATATCAATGAGAAAATGGCACAAAGCTCCCCACACTTTTTCAATAATTGTACAAAGTTTTTATATTATTTTTATTTAACCTCCATTGAAAATTATTTTGCACTTATTATTTCAATGTGCAATGATAACATGTTTTTCAGTTCCTCTTTCTAAAATTTAAACGTTTAAATTATTATTTTGAGTCAAATGCCACCGAAAAAATCTAACCTCAACAACGCGAGCAGCAAAGGGTCACGACGCAAACGTGTTGAAAGAGCTCAGCAATTACCAGAACAAATCGAAACAAGAAATGCAGCTCAAAGAATCAGGACAGCAGAAAGTCGTGCACAAGAATCTCAAGAACAGCGTGACGAACGTCTGCAACAGAATATTACGAGAACAAGAGCGGCACGAAAACGAAACATAGCTACAGTACGAGTACTAGATCGACAAAGGCAACGGATCAGCCGCTCATTAACACGTGCATCATTCGTTCGGCTTGCCTTTGAATATGCACCAGATATTAACTACTCAGCGCATTCAAAAATTGCTATCGGTGGAATGGATAAAGTATGTCAATATTGTCAGGCATTGAAATTTCGGAATGAAGCAGCCGGCATGTGCTGCGCATCAGGAAAAGTTGTGCTGTCACCTCTACCCGCTCCGCCGGAGCCTTTATTATCCCTTCTTACTGGCAATTCAGATGATTCCAAATTATTTTTGCGTAAGATACGCAAATTTAATTCTTGCTTTCAAATGACGTCATTTGGGGCAACTAAAATTTGCGATCGTGCATCCGATGGACGTAATTTTGAAACTACATTCAAAATTCAAGGCCAGGTGTACCATAAAATCGGATCACTGATGCCAATGCCTGATAACAATCCGAAATTTCTTCAAATTTATTTTATGGGCGATTGTGAAGAGCGCGTGACGACTCGGTGCCTGTATAATTTTATTGAACAAGCAGAGGAAAGAGCAATTGTGATATTATTGGAAAATTTTTTAGAAGATCACATTCAACTAATTCAATTGATCAAAAGAGTTTCGCCACGACTGCAAAATGACAATTATCAAATCGTCATAAAAGCCGACAAAGTACCATTAGGTGAACGTGCTGGTAGATTCAACGCTCCAACTGTTGATGAGGTTGCTGTTATCATGGTTGGTGATCCAGTTGACAAAAGATCTATAAAAATTACACGGCGAGACAACACTGTAAGTACGATTTCGGATCTACACCGTTCATATGACGCACTACAATATCCATTGATATTTTGGCAAGGACAAGATGAATATCACCTTAATATCAAACAGTATGATCCAAATACCGGTAAGTTTGACAATTATCTATTTACTTTCTTACTGTATGTATAGATTTTAATTTCGTATTGCATTTTATTTTTTATTTTTTTAGGTGATTACAGAAATAATAAAGTTAGCTCAATGAACTACTACGCACACCTAATAATGGTTAGACAACATCAAGACAATTATATCCTTCGATATCGTCAGCTGTTCCATCAATACATTGTTGATATGTATGCTAAGGTCGAAAGCGAACGCTTGCGATTCCTTCGATTCAACCAGGCAAAACTACGATCGGAAGAATATATTCACTTACGAGATGCTGTTGCTGGAAACATCGATGGAAATTTAAATCCCAATGACATCGGTAATGCTTTCATTTTACCTTCAAGCTACATCGGCAGTCCACGGAACATGCAGGAATACATACAAGATGCGATGACTTACGTACGTCATTACGGCCGACCGGATTTATTTATTACATTCACATGTAATCCGAATTGGGAAGAGATACAAACTTTACTATTGCCAGGACAACAAGCCATTCATCGTCATGATTTAACTGCACGTGTGTTTAAACAAAAATTGAAATCCTTAATTGATTTTATTGTTAAATATTCAATTTTTGGTATCACACGTTGTTGGCTGTATACGATAGAGTGGCAAAAGCGAGGTTTGCCTCATGCCCACATTTTGGTTTGGCTTAAAGATAGAATCCGTCCTGAAGAAATCGATCAAATAATTTCAGCCGAAATTCCAGAACCATTAATTGATCAAGAATTATTTGATATTGTCACCAAACACATGATCCATGGGCCATGCGGTGCTTTCAACATGACGTCACCGTGCATGGAAAATGGAAAATGTAAAAAAAACTTCCCAAAGCCGCATACGAATGACACGATCACGGATATTGATGGTTATCCAATGTATCGCCGCAGAAGTACTGAGAATGGTGGCCACACATTTACAATGCGACTGCCGAACTTTCCAAATCAAGTTAAGTTTGATAATCAGTGGGTGGTACCATACTCACCACTACTTTCAAAAACTTACAAAGCTCATATCAATGTTGAGCTTTGCAGTTCTGTTAAATCAATTAAGTATATTTGTAAATATGTAAACAAAGGCAGTGATTTGGCCATATTTGAAGTACAAAACATAAATAAAAATGACGAAATAGCATGATACCAAATGGGCAGATACATTAGCAGCAATGAAGCTATTTGGCATATTCTCAGCTTTCCCATCCACGAAAGAGATCCTGCTGTCCAACATCTGGCAATACATCTTGAAAACGGTCAACGTGTATACTTCACTGAAGAAAATGTTCTCCAAAGAGCGTTCGAAGCTCCGAAAACGACTCTAACTGAATTTTTTACATTGTGTCAAAAACCTGATGTTTTTGGCCAAATCGCGAAGATGTTGGTGTATGGTGATGTTCCACATTATTTCACATGGAACAAATCCAGTAAAAAATGGGAGCCACGGAAACAAGGAAAACCACATCCTTCCATTACAGGCATATTCAAAGCTAACACATTGGGGAGACTTTACACGGTACATCCAAAGCAACGTGAGTGCTTCTATTTACGTTTGTTATTGGTGAATGTTCCCGGACCAACGTCTTTTGAATTTTTACGAACAGTTAATGGTCGAGTATTCAATACATACCAGGATGCATGTCGTGAATTGCAATTGCTAGAAGACGATAACCATTGGGACTTAACGCTTGCTGATGCTGCGTTGACATCAACACCGAATAACATTCGTCAGTTGTTTGCAATTATTTTGACGACATGTTATCCCTCGCAAGCACAAACTTTGTGGGAAAAATATAAAAATTGTATGACAGAAGACATCTTGCACCGAATTAGACAATCAAAACAATGCCAAAACATAGATTATACACCAGAGATGTACAATGAAGCATTGGTCTTGATCGAGGATTTATGTGTTCTTATTTCAAATTTACCACTTAATCATTATGGTATGCCATCACCTAATCGTCCAGCCACCGACTTAGTCAATACCGATTTACAACGAGAAAATCAATATGACCATGGAAGTTTAGCAACAATTATCATGAACAGTGAACCATTACTGACAGCAGAACAAAAAATTATTTATGATCGGATAATGCTGGCTGTTGCTGCTGAACAAGGCGGTTTTTTTTCCTTGGATTCACCCGGTGGAACCGGTAAGACATTTTTAATATCGTTGATTCTTGCCAAAATACGGTCGCAACAAAAAATCGCATTAGCAGTAGCATCGCCAGGCATTGCGGCTACTTTACTGGATGGTGGGCGAACAGCACATTCAATATTCAAGCTGCCATTGGACGTTCATAATAAACCAGATGCAATGTGTAACATCAAAAAGAATAGTGTAATAGCTGCAGTGTTGCGGAAGAGTTCTATAATAATTTGGGATGAGTGCACAATGGCACACAAATATTCACTTGAAGCATTAAACAGAACTATGCAAGATTTAAACAGCAATAATAAACTTTTCGGTGGTGCTATCTTACTTTTGTCTGGTGACTTCCGGCAGACCTTACCGGTTATACCTCGCTCTACTTTCGCGGATGAGATTAATGCATGTTTGAAACAATCATTCTTATGGCGAAGTGTTGAAACACTTCGATTGACCATAAATATGCGAGTACAATTGCAAAATGATCCATCGGCACAAATATTTTCCGAACAACTACTAGATATTGGGAACGGTAAAATAGAACTGCAACCAAATACGCAATGCATTAAACTACCATACAATTTTTGCACTGTTGTTCAGGATAAAAATGAATTGATTCAGAGTATTTTCCCGGATATACAGAATAATTATTTGAATCATGAATGGCTTAGTCAACGGGCGATTTTGGCAGCCAAAAACGTTGATGTTGACGAAATTAACTTCCAGATACAACAGTTGTTACCAGGCGATCTGATGTCTTTTAAATCAATCGATACTGTTGTTGATGAAAATGAAAGTGTAAATTTTCCGATTGAATTTTTAAATTCATTAGATATCCCTGGAATGCCACCACATAATCTTCGATTAAAGATTGGTTCCCCTATTATTCTCCTCCGTAATTTGAATCCACCTCAATTATGTAACGGTACGCGTTTGGTCATCAAAAAGATCACCGGAAACATTCTTGAAGCAACCATTTTGGCTGGGAAGTTTAAAGGAAAAGTGGTCCTGCTGCCACGTATTCCGATGATACCATCAGATTCTACCATACCCTTCAAAAGGCTACAGTTTCCAATTCGTTTAGCTTTCGCCATGTCTATAAATAAATCTCAAGGTCAAACAATGTCCATTTGTGGTTTAGATTTGGAAAATCCATGTTTTTCTCATGGGCAACTATATGTTGCGTGTTCACGTGTTGGGAAACCGTCGAATCTATTTGTGTTAGCTAAAGACAGGTTAACCAAAAACATTGTGCACCGATTGGTGTTAAATTAAATTGAAATTGAAAGTATTTATAATTCAAAAAAATAGATATTAATGTTTAAAAGTTTAAGACTGTCTGACTTGCCTACCTCATTCATGAGTTTAAGCGTCACATGTTATTTACTGTATTATAGTGTAATATACTTATATTTGTTATAAAATTAAATGGAAATATTAAATCTGATAAATTTTTATTTTGTACCTATTGATTTCTGCTTAATATCAAGTGTAAGAACATTTTAATTAATTGTGTTCAACGTACTTCCCCTTCAAATCTCAATCCAGTGAATTTGTATACCAACATCAACATTTTCGTCTTTGTTCGTAAATAATTTCATTGTACTAAAGGGTTATAGTAGTAGAAAGTCAAATAAGGAGATCACCATATTACACATTCTCTTATTGTTCCTCTTAGAAAGTTTACTATAATGTAA
Organism: Bacillus rossius redtenbacheri; assembly: GCF_032445375.1. Lineage (NCBI taxonomy): Eukaryota > Metazoa > Arthropoda > Insecta > Phasmatodea > Bacillidae > Bacillus > Bacillus rossius. The sequence continues at coordinate 36,663,578 of NC_086343.1, forward strand.
TATAACAAAAACTTTAGCCACAGCAACGCGTGGCCGGGTCAGCTATTTGTTATAAAATTAAATGGAAATAATAAATCTGATAAATTTTTATTTTGTACCTATTGATTTCTGCTTAATATCAAGTGTAAGAACATTTTAATTAATTGTGTTCAACGTACTTCCCCTTCAAATCTCAATCCAGTGAATTTGTATACCAACATCAATATTTTCGTCTTTGTTCGTAAATAATTTCACTGTACTAAAGGGTTATAGTAGTAGAAAGTCAAATAAGGAGATCACCATATTACACATTCTCTTATTGTTCCTCTTAGATTGTTTACTATAATGTAATATAACAAAAACTTTAGCCACAGCAACGCGTGGCCGGGTCAGCTAGTATATGTATATATATATATGAAACGGGACGTACACCCTTAAACGATGGCCAAAGTGAATCTTGCAGCTGCAGAAAAAAATTTCTAGGCAAATATAATTTAAATATATAACATGAGCCAACGGCTTTTTTTGTGTTTGTGTGAAAGGATAGCACGACACCACAATTTTGTTACATGATAGCATTAAGCATGTTTTTAAAGGCTTATCGTAATAAAAACCAAAATTTAAAACACACATGAACATTGGAATTTATTCGAGCAGTAATCACTAGTGACCTTAAAAATTCGCGGATTCATTTCCTGTTATGCTAAAATTCAAATAATTAAACCATAGTGCTGCTTCTGCCATTGGTTCACTGTTAATCTGGAGAACTGAGGGCCAATTAGAGGCACTCACTCATAGAAGTGTCGAATCACAGGCCACCCAGTCGAGACGACTCACAAGTCAGCAGCCAATGTACAGGTGGCATTTGCCCGAGTGTGTATAGTGGAGTCTATCCTGGAGGTCATTGAACCCGCGAATTTTTCCGGTCTCTAGTAATTAGTAATCACATTGTTAGCACGGTATCTGAATATATATATATATATATATATATATATATATATATATAGTTGGAATGTGTCATGTTAACGTGCTCCTAGTCTCTCATATCTGCGTACATCCGCCTAAATTGATGCTCTAGGTTTAGACTGAATTGTGGAACACCTGACTGTGCGCACACGTAGGAACGCACACACACACATACTGTTAGTATACTCACGAGTACTACACTCTTAGTTGATGTTTCCAAATGGGGCGCGCTGCCACTTCTTCCCGCCATGCCAGATGCGCTGCCAACATTCCGAGACAATACTGCTTCAGTTTATAAGCACCATAATGATACAAAAGTGGCTCTGAAATCACTACAGTATTGAACTTAGGCACTCCTTACGCTTTCAGACATAAATCCGAGACCTTAATATCCAGGTTTACCATTGAAACATTACTCTTACACTACAAATGAATTATTTTCCTTCAGTGGCACTTCCTTTAAGAGACTAAAGCAAGTACCATCATTGGAATAATCTTCTTGGCCAAATTTGCACGCATTCAAGTTGCACACCAGTTGGAGGAAAAATGTATTGAGTTCTAAACATTTTGTTTTAAGGTTATGTTTTTAGATCACGCAGATAACTTTTTCTTTGTATTTTACAAATGATTTTCCATTATATAGGCCTACAACTGCTCCAGTTTATGTAAATTGCAGGTCAATTATCGTTGTGGGCCTTTCCATGTAAAACGTAAGTATAAATAAAAAATTAATTACATAAGCATACACAAGAGGGTAATATGATAATGTATTAGCACCACTTAAAAATACCGAGAACACCCGATATAGTATATTATTGATGTTAACGTATTCCTGCACATTATTCAGGGAAAGCAGCGTTTAGAAATTATTTACGACATAAGAACAACTCAATAATAGAGAGGTTAAGTTTTCGCACGAGTCGTTGATGGCCACGAAGTGAAAACTTAGTTGGGTGTGAGATTTTTCAAAATACATCGATATGTTTCATACATATGTAGAAACTAATTTGTAATTCATTTTGCTAACCAAAAAATTCAACCTTCTACTAACATTATTATAGTTCCTATTTCATAACTGTTTTTCTTTCCATCCCTTGTTTGCGATTGTTGTCTAAATATATATTTTCATTAATAATGTAGGGATATAAATTATAAATAAAAATCTTTTTTTATAATATTGGCACCGCTTGAGTAACAAATTCGTTATCAGAGCCTAACCTACACACAGCGTATATGAAATATTGACTACAAGACACTAGTTTACCAAAACCAATGTAAATTTAAATACAACATAAATATTTTATGTTTAAAGGGGTATTATTAAAAACTGTTGTTATTTACAACAAGGCTGGATATATTTGATATTTTTTATACAGTTGTCACCTACGTTTCTTAAAGGTTACTGAAACTGGGGTTATGAGTAATTTTGGAGAAACGTAATGTACGCTCACTCCATTGTGGGGTTTGCTTATGCACCTCATGACAGGATTGTATTTTAACTCTCCATACATCACACATAAATATTTCTCAATCCCTTTAGTTGTCGAGCATATAATTATTGAACGGTCTTTAAATAGCGACGTATGAAGATAACACCACTCGAGATAATTTTGGACGGATTATCAAAAGTTTCCAAAAGTTTCAAAAAGTATTTTCCCGTTATAAATGTAAGGTGAAAATATAAAGTTTTTCACTTGTTTCATCGATGTCACAATATTGGATTGATTAAAAAAAACGGGGGGGGGGGGGGGGCATATAAATTTTATTCTGTGAAGCCAGTATAATTTTAATAAGCTAGCCAAAAGGAAATACGTAAAGCAGTGTGTTTAAAATATATTTTTACACAATGTTACTCGTGTGCTTCTTTTGTAAATCGTAAAACCCTTTTTAACAGATTTGTAACGGGGCGCAGGCCCCTTTAAAATCTACGTAGTTTAGTTAAAAAATGTAATGTGAAGTGGATGAAGTATCTTCGATTAACAACTCTAGTGTAACCCTAAAGAGCAGAGTAACTCTCTCCAAGTCTCCGCAGGTGGCGCAGGTGAGCAGCTAAGGAGAATATCAGCTGGCTTCACGAAGCCAGTGTGCCAGTATGCCAGTATGCCAGTATGCTAGAGAACTCCCAGCGAGGAGGCTGCTGGAAAACAGTGGCCAGTCACCGATGAGCGAGCAGTCGCCAGAGCCAGAGTGGCCAACACACGACAGGAGTCCAACTTCAGGACACTCGGCCTACTAGTCGCTAGTCGAGTTACCCCCGGGGGTACCCGAGCTAGCTCTGAAACTGGTAAGAGACTCGCTCCCGTACGAGCCAGCCTCGTGTGCCGGTCGGCAGCAAAAAGAAGTGACCAGGTGAATAGCGTGGTGACAGCGAGTCGCCCGGCGAGTATCAGTTCCAGTCGATGGTCGCAAATGAAAACTTAGTTGGGTAGGTGAGCTCATTTAAAAGATATTGATATATTTTATACATATTTAGAAAACTAATGTGTAATTAATTTAGCTAACCTAAAAATTCTACCTTCTACCAACATTATTATATGTCCTATTTCGTATCTGCGTTTCATTTCCCACCCCTTATTTGCGATCGTTGTCTGAATACCTGTTTCCTTAATATTTCCAGCGCGCAACTCGCTCAACGAGTGCGAGTCTCCCGTCCGTCACGCAGGCACAGCAGAAGGCAAGGCGAAAGCCGAGCAAGCCCAGGGAGTGCGGGGTTCCGGCAAGAGCCAGCAGGGGCAGACGAGCGCGCAACTCGCCCAACGAGTGCCAGCCGTGTTGTTCCAGAGAAGCAGTCCTGACTCGTTTAGCGAGGAGTTGGAAAGAGAAGTACTATGGGAACTTCATTCTAAAGCTGAGTGTGAAAGACAGAGGAGCGTTTCTAAGTGTCATGCATTTTGCATTAGAGCAGTGTGATTTAAAATTTTTAATCAGAAAAACCTATAAGTGGATTTTATTTGCGAAAAGCCCACGAGAGAAATAAAAAAATCTTTTTAAATATTAATGGTGACTGGTGTTGTGTGTTAATCGCTCTTACCCAGGAAATAATTAAAATACCGCATTAGTCTGTTTTTCCGAGGCAACGAGTGCTTGGAGAGAGTGTTATAGCTTTACTAATGTAATTATTTATTTGCCGAAAAGCCTATACAAGTCATTAATGTTCAAGCAGTTGTGGTTTGACTATGTGGTATCTGTGTATAAACGTGTAATCATCTGGTTAGATACTGTGTCACCAACCACGGGGGAAGGAACTGCGGCAATTGGAATGTTTGTATATGATAAACCCTTTTATACTTGTAGCTGTTGTGTTCTCTTGTGGAATAAAACTGTTGATACTGGAAGCTGTCCAGTCTTCGTGTACCCACGACCGGATCCCTACGTCGTTGGTTTTTAACCCCGACACCTTTATCAACCAAAAATAAAACTACCGAAACGATAATCGCATTATTATACAAATTAATATCGTGGGCCTTACAACTCACTCTCGTAAAATAAGTTGAAAAATATAGAGCTAAAGTTATTTCGCTGGACAGAAACAAATATTTGTCTGAGAATTACATTTAAAATCTTGAAAGAGCTATTACTTAAGTAATAATTTATATATGTTAATAAATTCAACCAAAAAATTAATTTTTCAAATTTGTTCGAACGTACCTTACAAAAACTTCAGAATTTTCTATTTGATACCGTCATTCACAAAAGATTTTGTATCTAAATTTTAGGTTAATTTTCAAAAAATAAACATCAAATAATGTTGTGTTGCATTTTGTTTGCGGTTTTTTGCATAGACAATTTTTTGAATGCGCAATAGATAACATTACTTAAAGAAAGTCTCTACAGTGTAGGCTAAGTTTCCTTGTTTATTAAATTAGATATTTGATTTAAAACCATGATTATTTGCATTAGGTTATGGTTAAAATTATTTCTAATAAAATTTCTAAAATAAAACCAATTTATACCACCATCGCACGTTTATAAATTAACTGAATATAAATAAAATAATTTGTTACATTATTTTATTAAATATCAGTATATATCTATATTAAAAAGTATCAAACACAGAAAAAGTATTAAGGACAGTAAAAATGTAAGTCACCCTAATGTCAATACACACATATAAACTACATAAAAATGTTTACTGAGTAAATAAAATTTTAGCTATTTAAATTAAAGCCAAAACTAGATGTTTTAAATTAATTCTATATTTTAATAGACGAAATGTGGCAATTAAGGAATATTTAACTGGATTTTAGTATTATGTTGTGTATTGACTTCCATTTCGATTTTTTGCGGTGTATTGACTTCAATTTCACTTTTATTTATGTTTTATCATCATATAATCTTGCTTCTAAATGTTTGTTTACAATGGTGTTCGGGAAAAGGTACTGTGTGCTTGGACATGCTTGTGTGAGTAAATATGTGAAGACTGTTAGTTACAGTGTTATTTTTTAGGCCAAGTTTTATTTTAAAAAGGGAGTTTTTTTGTTGTTTATTTATTTTATTTTTTAATGCTGTTCATTAAAAAATGTATATAATTCAGCAAATATGATAAAATGTATCTTAATACGTATTTCACCAAAATATCGTAATTTTAGCATGTTACATTGATACATTTTTGCCATAAAATAACTCATTATACGCGTTTGTAGAACATAAATACTTATAAGAATGAAAACTACTCAGGAATAATAATTTGTGCATTTTAAATATATTCCATGAGTAATGAAAAGAAAAAAAATCAGTCTAAAATTATCCTGTCTCCTTGGTTAATATATTTTGGTACAAACCTCATGCTAAATTAATGACATTCTTCAAGTTCAATTCATTTAGTGATTACACTTTGTGATTTGAGGTAAGTTTTGTTAAAATGCTGTTTAATTTCTTTGATTTTAGTGGCTGTTTGGTGTATTATATTGCATTTTGGTGTTATATTTGTATTGGCATGTTTTTTATAATGTCATTTCGTAATTTTATCACAATTCACTGTAAGATCTTGTCCCTATAAACTATTTATTACTCAGCTTATTTAAGATCTGCCACTGATACATGTATCAAGTTTTAATGTTTGAATGTATGATTTTTTAAATTATATAATTTTGATAAAATACCATTTGGTTTTATCTGATACATATTATTGTGTGTGCCACAAAAACAAATCTACCCACCAAGGAGACTCAAGAATCCAAGCATACAAAGGCTGCAGTATCAGAAATATGTATCCTGATACTTATTTCAGCTTTTTTTTATAAATTATATTGCCTTTAGTCCCGTGTAATTTTCAAGTATATGATGGATGGTTTAGCTTATTGCTGTCTAAGCTTTAGTTAGTATTAGGTGTAATTTTGATCGCGTTTGATGTACGTGTGTTTCATTGCTAGAGACCGGAAAAATTCGCCGATTCATTTCGTGATAGGCTGAAATTCAAACATGTGTATAATTGTGCTGGTTCTGCTATTGGCTCGCGGTATAACTGGAGCTCTCTGGGCCAATGAGAGACTATCGAGTATCGACCAAAGAAGCGTCGAATCACAAGCTACCCAGTGGAGACGCCTCACAATTTAGTACCCAATGAACACGCGTGTTTACTTGAGAAGTGCAGAGGATAATGGAGGCTATCCTAGAGGTCATTGAATCCGCGAATTTTTCCGGTCCTTATTCATTGCATGTATAAATGTTAATTACTGATGGGCGTGCCTGTAAGTTCGCATCACGGCACGGATACCCGTCGCTAGTTGTGCTGGAAGAATCACCGTGTGTTTCCGTGTTCACACGAGCCGAGAGGGAGTCTCGAGTTCTCCGCCAGCTACGGCTGAGTCTGAACAACTGTTCAGTGCAGCAGGCCTTGTCGTTCAACCTGACAGAGTTTCCTTTTGTGTTTTGCTCAGTAGATATATTTGTTTTTGTGGGACTCAAACACTAACAATGTTTTTTTGGCTCAGCTTTATTTTCGAATTAGACATTGTCATTATGTAAATAATTTTTAGTCTACCTTATTAAAAAATTATGTTTATTTTACTATTTTCCTATTTTATCAAACATTTTTTTTTTGCAGCGACACGAAAAATTTTGTTTGTAAAATTTGGAATGCATAAAGAAAGTGATGTTTGCTTTTGCTGATAGTGTGGTGTTGCAAAAATATTTAAAGATATAGAGCTGAAAGCAAATCTCAAGTGTTAAGTATCAAAGTGTCCTCATTCTGGAGTTTCTGGAAAGATCATGGAAATGTCAGGGACGTGGGAATCGGTTAGGAGGAGTCAGGGGATTCATTTGAAAATACTTGAAAAGTCATGGAAATTTCCCAGTGGTAGTATTTTGAGGAGGGAAATACTAAGTAGCAGTCTGTTTTTTTTATTCTTCATTTTTTTTTATAATTTTGTTCCAAATAGATTTTGTAAGTTAAAAGAAATAAAGACAATGTAGTTACAACTAAGTCATCTATGAGAATGGTTGATTTTGTATTATATTTTATTTATTTGAGAAAACTGCAAAAAGGTTGAAATTATTAAAAAAAAAATTGGTTGTTTGTAAAGTCGGTTTACGGACGATAGTTTAACGTGACAACGTCATAACAAAACATTGATGAAATGATTGCATACTATTATGAATAAAATTGAATCATTTTTATTGAATTATCACTATTTGGTATGGATACAAAGAAGGAGTGAATGAAATCTACAATTTAATTGATAAATTTACTTTTATTTGCACTCATTCATTGAAATATGTTTATTACATTAACGAAGATATTATTTTAACTATAACTTTTATACATGTTTGCTATTTACCTTCTTCCAATCTGTGTTATTCTTTTAAGGATAGGACGATGATAGGAAAAGTAGGAAACTAATGGGAGTGTTTCAAGATTAATGTGCCTCGAAAACGTCAAACCGACGGTTGTTCCAATCGAGTGTAAGATAGATAGATGCGGCGCAAGCGTACAATGAGCGTAACTGGACACAGCGTAACGGGACAATGTGCATAACGGGACACTTTTTCGTGCGTGCAGCCGGCGTTCATCGATTTATTAGACGTTGTCACGTCAAATATTATGAGACATTTTATTGCAGAGTTGTGTGTACATCCTGTATTTGGTAAGTAATCGGTATCGAGTGTCGACACAGTGCTAACGTGACAGTGTTGCCAGGTTGTGTGCTGCTCCACACGCACACTGTTGCCGGATAACTCGAGGCGCCGGCCGTGCATCTCCGAGGTGGAGGGCCACGACTGCAAGGTCACCCCGTTCCGAGGAAGGAGACAACTCTGATGATTTCAGTCCACAGTATGAGATTGTGACAATGGATGCAGTGGTGCGCATTCACCTTACTGCGGGTTAAAATCTGAAAAACTCGTTTGTAGCTCCAAATAATCTTGTATCAGGGATCACATAATTTAATGTAATCATTCCTGCTTACGATTAATTTCTGCTATAGCATACTGTTTTGCATTTTTACCATTTTTATGATGAGAGAGAGGAGTAAATCTTTTGTGTACAAATTACAATTTTTACATCCTGTGTACCATTTATTGCAGTTTGTTAAATAGTCGGTCAATTACTACTTAAAAAAACACATTGGTTATTGAAATTCGAGGATTCATAAAAAAACACTCTACCTGTTTCATGTTTAGTACTTTAATGAAATTGGTTTGTGAAAGCTTTTCCTTTTTTTATCTTTGATGTGAAAAATTGCTTAAATAATTGCAACCCAAGATGCTCTAGTATAGCTCAGTTTTTGGTGCTGCTTATGCTAAAAAATTGGAAGTGTACAAAAGTCTCTAAATTTTTTCTGATAATAGTTTAGCATATACCAACATAAATATTTATTTTAGAAGATTTTCGTTAATATGAATTCTATGATCAGTTGGGAAATTGAGTGATTCTAAAACAATGTATGTGTTCAGGGATTTCAGATGGTTAATTTTTTTTATGTAGCTATAGGCTTTAAATAAGTTAAACTAATAAATATTTATCCTAAAATTAAAGCCCTTAATTTTTCTCTTTTATTCTAACAATATTGTGCCGGAAATTAGGCATTTCGTCACTTTTTTAATTTATTCTATAATTTTAAATTTTTTTGGGGTTTCCTTTTTTTTAATTTATCTGGTGGTTAATGGGGGTGATTTACTTTTTGTTAGGCCGGTGTACGCCACCGATTTAAACTTGGTGCCAGTGGACCGAAGCCCCTTCCCAGGGGGCCAATCTGATATTTTGCTGTCTAATGTGGACATGGTCAGCCCGGTTGAAATTTCTCTCACCTGCAGTCACGCCCCGAGTTTGTAATTTTAATTCCCTGCATGACCAAAACTGCTTTGAGCAGCTCCTGGGCTGCAAGCTGCTACCTTGTAGAGGCCTGCTGAGAAAAGCATGTCTCGTCACGAAGCTGTCTCCAGTGGAGCTGCGTTCCCACCTTAGTGGCTTTTTCTGCCCCCCCTTCCTCTCTCTCCTCCTCACGTTAGTTCTGAGAATTAAGCTAAGAGCAGTGACCTGACGGGACGATGACCTGATGCAAAAACCTTCTCCCGGGTCCGACAGAGACATCCCTGACATCTAGCGGCAAAAAAAGTAACCGCGGGCCTGGTCGCCAGCGTGCAGAGCTTACCCTCATGACACCTGGTGGCAAGTCTGCTCACCACCTCAAGTAGTTCCCCCTTACGCCGCTAGAAGGCAGCGTCGCGGTGCCATAAGGCACTATGCTTTCCTCTCGCGGCCCGGAGAAGTCGATTGTTCTTTGTTTTCGTTTCGGTCCGGTAGAGAGCGCGCATGTCGTGTTGTTGCCACGACCGCCTCGGACTCCTTCGGAAATTTTCGGCTTAGAACCGAACCTACCCCCTCCTTTGACCCGGGGCCTTACCGCCCGATTTAATTAGGGGTTTTGGCCGATTGCGGGGACTCAGCCCTCTGACCTCGGCTACTGACCTCGTCTCATCTACGTCCTCTGCGCTAAGAGGCTTTTTGCGGGAACGGTGATTTTCGCGTGCACGAGAATGTAGTCAGTTTGCTTAAGGGATGTGATCCCGTTTGTACAGTAGCCAGGCAGAGGTAGTTTTTAGAAAAGTCATGCGTAGTTAAATTTTTATTTCTTCTTATTTAATTCTAAAAATTCCGGTTTCGTCCGCGCATCCTGATTTCTCGGTCCGCGGCATCCTGATGTCGGCGCGAGACACCTAGTGAGCTCCGAACTCTACACCCTGGTTGGTGAGTAATTTTTTTTTCTTTCCCCCCCCCCCCATTCCCGTTTGTTGGCCTTTTGCGCCGACGGTATAGGACTGTCTGGAAGCAAGTCTAATTCGTTTTGGATTTGATTTGGGTTTCAGACAGGGTCGAAGTGCTGGAGAGATAAATTGCCCCCAGCTCGTGGTCCTGCACCTCCACTGCGGGTCACGTTAGAAGAGAGGTTTCCGCGACCCGACGTTAATTTTTTGAAGACCCGGGTGGTAATGTGAAATCAACATCCCCCCCCCCCCCCACTTTCTAGCTACGAACTACATTAATCGAATGAATAGCCTACCAGCGAACAGTTCTTTCCTCAAGAATATGTAGAATCAATTAAACTAATCATCGATGTAATTGTTGGGACATTCAAATTTGGTGCAATTTTCAAATTTTTAATTATGTAATAATTTTTGCTAAGGTGTAACATGTACTGTTTTAATTAATCCTGGGGCGCCCCCTTTAACTTTGTTATTTACTAAGATTTTTATTGTCAGTTTTGAATAATACGAACACAAAATTCCTTAATAATAAAACAGGGAACCTATAGACCAAGCTACTTGTGTAGTGTTAATTTATTTATGATATACCTTGTTCCCTTAAAAGATCCACCAACTCCCCAGTTGCTTGTGTCAGGGAGTTCCAAATTATCTTGTTCTCCACCTCGTGCCACCTCTGGACAATAACTTAATTGTCTCATTTTTCTTGCCCAGCAGTTTCCAAGGCTTTTTTAATTAATTTAAAATAATTAAATTTTGAGGCACGAGGGACGTTACAATTGGTAGCAGAGCGTGTTTTGGTCTATAGGCATACCTTAATCGAGTAGGCATACCTAAATAAAAAAATAATAAATATAGAAAAAAAATTTAATTACATTTTGTGATAGCAAATTTGTAATAATAACATTGTGAAATGATCGCTGGTACACCCTGTAGTTATATTGCTTTTCAATTTTCAATTTTATTTTGAGTTTTACGTCCCACTGTGATTGTGTTTGCGCGCGGTCAGACACCGCGCGGCCTCCGTCGCGTCGGTGCGACGACCAGGCAGCGTGCTTTATCAGGCGCGCGTGTCATTCTCCCTGTCATCCTCTTCACCCCTCCCCTTCACGCCTCACCGGCTGGAGGAGACAAGGTCATGTCGTTGACCCGTGTCCGGCACCGTAACAATGCGTTGCAATCTAGTTTGTTACTCACGGCCGACAGTGCCCTGAGTTTGTCTAAATTCTTCCCTTTATCTGTGTTTTTTTTATAACACATCCGCCTGCAAACCAGGCCATCTTTGTAAAAAAAACAGATCATCGAAGTCCTTTCGGATAACGTGGTATTTTTCTTTTGTCTCTCGGCGTCTTACGCGCGCCGACATGTTATCTCGTCACCTCATGACAGGGCCGCCAACTGCGCGGAACCCACTCTCCTCTCCTGTGTGCTCCACCCACGTGCCACGTATTTTGTAAACAAAATACCCATGCTTTGTATGTCCTAATAATATAATTTTCATGTCACGAAACCAGGCACTATATTTAATCTATACTGCACTAAATCTAGCAGCGAAGTATTTTCTTAATCTAGGGGAACTTAAAATATAACATAATAATTTTATATATGTAACTTATAACAATATTGACTATACAAATAATAATAATAATATAATCAAGCGTATAAAAAAAAAGTTTTTCACCGAAAGTAAGCACCTACGAGGTGACTAGCCTCATTTTATATTTATACTAATCACCGAGAGTGGTGAAATCCTTTTCAACCTCCAACGAGAGGTCCCCTAAATTAATATGGGTATGTTTGAGCATCCCGTTTCTAGGCTAGCACACTATAGGCAATTTAAAATAATTTAATTTTTAATTTTTACATACGTAAGTTCTGTCCTTAACAAGCTACTTGACGTAAATAGTTTTAATGTTTTTTTTTACTCAGAAATACCTCTCTGATATTTTTTGAATCTTCATGAATCATGTTCGACGAGTTTATATATTTAATTTCTGATTACGTTCCTTTTTTTAATTACCATAATTCGTAAAGTAAGCAAGAATAATTTTTGTAGTAATTTTTGTTAACTGACTTTTGATTTAACAAAGTTTATATTTTTTATTTTCCTTGTACGTAAATGTGATGTACAGAGACGTACATAGAGTCTGAGCACTGAAGCTGTCACATCTAGCAAGTTTTCTTTTTTCTTTTGCATTCTACCCCAAGGTTGTATTTCTTTTACATCGTTATCGATAAGATTGTTTTTTTTTAAGTAAGAGCTACGTGACTTCCAGATGGCAAACTGGTTTCTTTTATGTGTTTTTCTAAAATAGGAGCTAGGACAAGCTAGCCAACGAGCCATGACCAAGGTCCTCTGAGTGAAATATCTCACGACCATTTTCGAGTGTTCTTTGGGTTACATTCCCACCACTCATCTTTGGACGGCCTATGTTCAAACCCCCTCTCAGGCAGTGCGAAGCCTATCAGCAGTCATGGAAGATCTAACCGCTCCATTATAATTTATCCCCTTTTTGATTTATAATTGTTGGTTTATTGCATTTTGCATTTCTTTAAATAATTTAAATTTGAGTGCGAAGAGTCGTTAATTTATCGTTTTGTTTGCAGAATACTTTTAAATAATAAATATTAGTTAATAATAATAAACATCATAGTGGTATGCACTGAAATTTCTTAATTTATCGAATATTTAATATTTTTAAATTCATTCTTTCCTACGGATTGTTGATCTTTTGAGGTTTTCATCCCCAATCATTTAAAATTCCGCCAAGGGAATACCACCCTTAGGCCCGGTGTCACTCTGGGACTGAGGCTCTGTTTCGTCTTCGAGCAAGCAGCAAATTTGACTGTCTTCTCCATCGCCTGACTGTGCAGGGCTAAGTCCCAATGCCTTCGGCTTCTTATGGAAAGACAATTGTACAGGGGTTTACATTCCCACTTTCATTATTTTCAGGGGTACACAAATCCCCACCTTTCTTACCTGGCAACCGACGGACCAAGTTCCGGTTCCGGCCCAGTGTTTTAGGCCCGCCTCACAGCGCCCATGTTTAGAGTTTTTGTCACGGGACACCATTCCCAACATCTGAGATTAACTTTCCTCATGACATCATTCACCGTTAAGGGTAATTTAATTAATTATAATACACTTTCGAACTGAACGTAAATTTTTTTATGTAAGTAGTAGGATACAGGCGAACCTGGTACTAGTTTTACTGAGCAGTGTAAGTGTTGTTTTTTTTTCTTCCCTATATGCTCCGCATTCAAGCGGGGGAGTATGTGCCGGAAATTAGGCATTTCGTCACTTTTTTAATTTATTCTATAATTTTAAATTTTTTTGGGGCTTCCTTTTTTTTAATTTATCTGGTGGTTAATGGGGGTGATTTACTTTTTGTTAGGCCGGTGTACGCCACCGATTTAAACTTGGTGCCAGTGGACCGAAGCCCCTTCCCAGGGGGCCAATCTGATATTTTGCTGTCTAATGTGGACATGGTCAGCCCGGTTGAAATTTCTCTCGCCTGCAGTCACGCCCCGAGTTTGTAATTTTAATTCCCTGCATGACCAAAACTGCTTTGAGCAGCTCCTGGGCTGCAAGCTGCTACCTTGTAGAGGCCTGCTGAGAAAAGCATGTCTCATCACGAAGCAGTCTCCAGTGGAGCTGCGTTCCCACCTTAGTGGCTATTTCTGCCCCCCCTTCCTCTCTCTCCTCCTCACGTTAGTTCTGAGAATTAAGCTAAGAGCAGTGACCGGACGGGACGATGACCTGATGCAAAAACCTTCTCCCGGGTCCGACAGAGACATCCCTGACATCTAGCGGCAAAAAAAGTAACCGAGGGCCTGGTCGCCAGCGTGCAGAGCTTACCCTCATGACACCTGGTGGCAAGTCTGCTCACCACCTCAAGTAGTTCCCCCTTACGCCGCTAGAAGGCAGCGTCGTGGTGCCATAAGGCACTATGCTTTCCTCTCGCGGCCCGGAGAAGTCGATTGTTCTTTGTTTTCGTTTCGGTCCGGTAGAGAGCGCGCATGTCGTGTTGTTGCCACGACCGCCTCGGACTCCTTCGGAAATTTTCGGCTTAGAACCGAACCTACCCCCTCCTTTGACCCGGGGCCTTACCGCCCGATTTAATTAGGGGTTTTGGCCGATTGCGGGGACTCAGCCCTCTGACCTCGGCTACTGACCTCGTCTCATCTACGTCCTCTGCGCTAAGAGGCTTTTTGCGGGAACGGTGATTTTCGCGTGCACGAGAATGTAGTCAGTTTGCTTAAGGGATGTGATCCCGTTTGTACAGTAGCCAGGCAGAGGTAGTTTTTAGAAAAGTCATGCGTAGTTAAATTTTTATTTCTTCTTATTTAATTCTAAAAATTCCGGTTTCGTCCGCGCATCCTGATTTCTCGGTCCGCGGCATCCTGATGTCGGCGCGAGACACCTAGTGAGCTCCAAACTCTACACCATGGTTGGTGAGTAATTTTTTTTCTTTTCCTCCCCCCATTCCCGTTTGTTGGCCTTTTGCGCCGACGGTATAGGACTGTCTGGAAGCAAGTCAAATTCGTTTTGGATTTGATTTGGATTTCAGACAGGGTCGAAGTGCTGGAGAGACATATTGCCCCCAGCTCGTGGTCCTGCACCTCCACTGCGGGTCACGTTAGAAGAGAGGTTTCCGCGACCCGACGTTTTTTTTGAAGACCCGGGTGGTAATGTGAAATCAACATCCCCCCCCACTTTCTAGCTACGAAATACATTAATCGAATGAATAGCCTACCAGCGAACAGTGCTTTCCTCAAGAATATGTAGAATCAATTAAACTAATCATCGATGTAATTGTTGGGACATTCAAATTTGGTGCAATTGTCAAATTTTTAATTATGTAATAATTTTGGCTAAGGTGTAACATGTACTGTTTTAATTAATCCTGGGGCGCCCCCTTTAACTTTGTTATTTACTAAGATTTTTATTGTCAGGTTTGAATAATACGAACACAAAATTCCTTAATAATAAAACAGGGAACCTATAGACCAAGCTACTTGTGTAGTGTTAATTTATTTATGATATACCTTGTTCCCTTAAAAGATCCACCAACTCCCCAGTTGCTTGTGTCAGGGAGTTCCAAATTATCTTGTTCTCCACCTCGTGCCACCTCTGGACAATAACTTAATTGTCTCATTTTTCTTGCCCAGCAGTTTCCAAGGCTTTTTTAATTAATTTAAAATAATTAAACTTTGAGGCACGAGGGGCGTTACAATATATAGCATTTATGTAAATGTGCAGTTGTGTATTTAATTTATTTTTATAAAATCATAAATAATAATACATTCATTCGTATATTTTTTAGGGATGTATTAAAAGAAACAAATGGAAACAAGAATAATTTATATTCCTGTGTATAAAGAAATAATTATTGGGACATATGATAGTTTTGAAACTATTTTTCAGTTATTTTTAAATGTGGCATGTAACTGAATATTATAATTTATTGAATATGAGTAGATAGGAAATACCGATTCAAGGACAGGCGCAGGATCCAGGATCCGGCGGCCATCTTGGATGACGTCATCTAATCCGTATGCTAATCCATGCTAATCCGTATGCAAATTATGCTAATCCATGCCAATCTATGCCAATCCGTATAAGAAAAGTGCAACGGTGACGTCACGATTCGAAGTTGGTGGAAATTTCTAGAAATACGAAATGGCGGATGGATTAGCATGGATTAGCATGGATTAACATATGGATTAGCATAGATTGGCATATGGATTAGCATAGATTGGCATACAGATAAGCATAGATTGGCATACGAATTAGCATAGATTGGCATACGGATTAGCATAGATTGGCTTGGATTAGCATAGATTTCTAATCCAAGCCAATCTATGCTAATCCATATGTTAATCCATGCTAATCCATCCGCCATTTTGTTTTTCTAGAAATTTCCACCAACTTCGAATCGTGACGTCACCGTTGCACTTTTCGTCACGGCCGCCATCTTGGATTCGATTTTTTTTTTCGAACTTCAACTTTTCGAAATTCGTTGTAATCATCAGCCGCCATCTTGTTTCGTCTGCTGATGGCCGCCATCTTGTTTCGTCTGCTGGGGGCCGCCATCTTGTTTTCGTCTGCTGGAGGCAGCCATCTTGTGACGTCATATAGTTCTGTTGGTCGCCACCAGGTAGCAGCAGGGATTATTTTATTTTTTTCTTTAACTAAAATATTTTCAGTGCCGAGGCTGGGATTCGATCCATGGGACGTGAAAACGTCCAGGATGTCGAGGTTAGAAAGCAGGCACCTTACCAACCAGACCACGAGACCAGTTAGGATATAATGGAATAAATAATCTATATATGCTACGTACTGACGGCAAGTATATGATAAATGGGGGAAAGGGGGGTTTTGCCTTCCTTAATGCATACCTAAGGCGCCACATTTGAAATTAATATTATTATACAGCCGCCATCTTTAATTCCAGCACAGACTACCAGATGGTGCTAAATTCAAAAATTAGTTCCCATTGGAGCCGCCATCTTGGTCCTCAAGTTGGCTGGTAGATGTCGCTAGTATCGCATGCCAAATTCAAAAATTAGTAGACAGAGGTGCCGCCATCTTGGATCTCAAGTTGGCTGGTAGATGTTGCTAGTATCGCGCGCCAAATTCAAAAATTAGTTGCCAGAGGCACCACCATCTTGGTTCTCAAGTTGGCTGGTAGATGTCGCTAGTATCGCGCGCCAAATTCAAAAATTAGTTGTCAGAGGCGCCGCCATCTTGGTTCTCAAGTTGGCTGGTAGATGGCGCCGCCGTCGCCATATTTTAGTTCATATAATCGATACCAGATGACGCAACCGTCGCCATCTTTAGTTCCTACTGGTGCTACCAGAGTGTGCCACCGTCGCCATCTTTAATTCTTAAAGTTACTGCCGGATGGCGCCAAGTGTTATGTATTCAGTCGAGACAAGTCGGGAACGAGTCGAGACAAGTCTAGACAGTCGAGACAAGTCGGGGGGACAAGACGAGACAAGTCGGTAGCCTGTATTCACCAAGTTCTCTGTTGCCGCCATCTTAAATTTATAAAGTCGCTACCAGATGGCGCCACTGTCGGCCATATTTAATTCAAGGCATTGTCGCCAGATGACGCTAAGTTTGAATTTAAAAACCTACAAGTGTTATGCAATGTGTAACCAGTCGAGGCTAGTCGAGATAAGTTTGGAACATGAAGCCATATTCTAAACTACGTTTATTATATATGTATGCCTTTATATGTTTAGGTTTAATGATAGAGTATTTATAAAATATTGGTGTTTTGAATAGTGTTGTGTTTAGCAATTGGAGCAATTGGAGCAATTGGAGCCAGTTTTGAACCGCTATACTACATCTCGACACTACTTAGAAATAATGCCTCCACAATTTTACCCGGACTTGGCACCGGGCAAGCATGGTACCAGAAGAGTAATGCAAGGGAATGGCTTTTCATTTATATTTGCGACAAACAAACCATCCATCCGATTACATTATTCCAAGTGCCATGCCTGGCTGTGTTACCCCCCCCCCCCCCCAAAGCAGAAAATTAATTAATTTCCATAATAACATACAAGGGGAGGGTAAATATGTGCAAACATTGAGGGAAAAATAACCATCGCTGAAACATACTTCCCAGCATTAATTACAAAAAAAAAAACAACAAAAAGATGACAGCAAAGAGGTCGGGAAGATAAGACCTTACATATTATGTCCAAAAAAGTACATTAATAAAATCGTAGCATCGCTTTTCATACAGTATAGCCATAGGGCAGCGTGTGGATGCCATCGTTCGTGATGATACTTTTGTCATCGTTCCATGTCAGTGCCAGCTTGTTCGTACACTCTGAAAACACTTCATGTTGTCGTGAACGGATGGTGCGGACCTGGACACGCAGCCTCGCTTCCTGCCGAAGAGCCCTCAGATAGTCGTCAAAGGTGATGGTCTTCTTGACAACACATTTCTGGATTCCCTTCGCTCTCTTAGTAACTACCCCCGCACACCGCAAAGCGTACAGCTTGGCACGTAGCCCAACAAACTCGGCCATGGACCTCCCACTACACTCATCTTTAAACTTGCCAACAACCTTCGCATTGGCAGTCGAGTGTAGTGCATGATCAGGGGGGTAGCCACTCATGTCGAACTTCTGCAGAAGATTGGGGTCGTTCTGGAGATCCTGGTAAAAATCAACTGTCCGGATGTGATATATGAAGCTATCAGTATCCATGTAAGCCAATTCAATGTCATCCTGGTACTTGGGCTTCATGGTACCATTGTGAAAGTCGTACATTAGACTCTTCGACAGATCGAGAACTGCGAAACCTGCATATATCGGTTTGTTGAATAAAATTTCATCTTTAGATAGACGAACCAACGCCAGACTGTCGTCGTAAACTGTACGATCCATGAATGTGGGACGTGCAACAAGTTTCCTCAGACGCTCATCACTGCACACTAGCTCCATCTTCTGTCGCTTGCGAAGATTCTCCATAAGTTTCCCGAAGCAAGAGTTGTTACACAGCTTGAAAAAGTCCCGCTCAAAGTCATTCTGTGCTGCCTGGCGTTTGACGGTGTTCAGGTCAATATATGGTTTCAGCCAAGGTGACTGCTGGAACTGTAGGACTCTATGCACCTTGGTTATGCGGAGTCCGTGGGAAAGGGCCTGTTTGAGGTTTACATGGTGAACAACATAGTGGGAATTGTCGGTAAGGGTGGTGAGGAGTTTCGGTTGAGATGTATTTGAAGGGCATTGTCTCACAGAAGGAAGGGCAAGTCGCGGTGGGACGAATGAAACGCTGCTGGGTACTCGATGTCGCACTCCACAATGTAACCGATGGGGCCGTCATCAGGTACATCAGAAAAGTCGATGGTTGTGTCGGCGACCCATTGAAACTGATTGTGCGGCAGAGGGCAAGACATGGCCCACCCATAGAGGTTGTTGGCATCAAGATACTGAAGTTGTGTTATTGGTTTGCTCGCATCGTAGGTTTCTGGCACATAGGTGTTATTGGCCACGCAGTGTCTCTTCATGCACTGCGCCACACCTCCCCGGATTCCCGACTCGACAAACAGATATTTGTCGTAGTCTGTAAGAAGTTCGAGCTGCACCTTAGTGTACTTCAGCATAGCATCGAACGATAATCCGGGGGCGCGGATGTAGTGCGCACAGTCCAGGCCATACGTAGAAAGGCAAAGTGTGCGGAAGTTTTCAAATACGTCGCACAGGATCAGGACGTCAGACTTGAGGTACACATCACTGTACTCACCTAAAGTAGAGCACTTGAATGTGTCCCAGACAGTCTTGGAGTGGTCGTAATCGGCATCACTAATGTCAGAGTCGGTAAGAATATTAAAGAAGCAGTCCTGGGGAGGCAGTTGCCGCTCATCAAGACGCTCCCACGTATCAACATGATCGTATGGGAAAACGCCTTTTCTCATTACGAGCTGTGCACATTGGGGCTCGAAAAATGCCATCGTGTTAGTGAACTGCGATCCAGGTAGGTTTTTTGCGAGGGAGGCCAGCCCGCACGACATGAACCTAAACGTGTCCACGAACTGCACCGAAAATCTGTCCCCCAGCTGTTTAGAAAATGTAACCATTTTTTCCTCAGTATGTGGGATAATAAATATTTCTTTGCTATCATAACCCAACTGCTTGATGATAAAATGTTGATCATATGCCAGGTTATGAAAGTATACGACTAGTTTC
The DNA here is from genome assembly GCF_032445375.1 of Bacillus rossius redtenbacheri. NCBI lineage: Eukaryota > Metazoa > Arthropoda > Insecta > Phasmatodea > Bacillidae > Bacillus > Bacillus rossius. Next base: position 36,683,435 of record NC_086343.1, read on the forward strand.
TTCGGTCGACGCCTCAGCAATTTGCATCCATTACACGCTGCCCCAATGTAATCCCCAGAGAAGTGGTTATGATCTTTGACTTTATGGTTCTCAACAGTGAAAGTCTTAGTGCAGTAACAGCACTCTTTCGACAATCTGTAGTTCGCTTGCTGAGCATAAGTCAATGGTGTCATCGGTACTGAGGTCTCATATATTGCTTTGACTTTGCTGCCGATGTCAACAATCTCCTGCATGAACTTGGTTGCAGCATCCACGCCTCGATAAATAATGGGCTCTTGCGGCAAGTCTGTTGTTAGAGCCATAGGGATCGCACTGTTATCTACTTTGACATAGATGCCATAGCTATAATGTTCGTGCTTCTGGTATGCCTCAGTGTATGCATTTGCACGATCTGACTGGCATGAGCTGACTTTCATTAGCATAGCCTCAAAATCGCAGTATATGACTATCGGCAGCTTGTCCATGTAATGGTAATTTGAAAATTCTAGGACTGGTGCCTTACCATCCTTCCCTGGGGATGGCATTTCCGCACGTACTGGAGCATGTGGTACACAGTACCTCCTGTGCTGCTCAAGACATTCCTGGCCAGTCAGGCCAGAAACACGATCCCTATCATTAAATGCCTTGAAGCAGCGCTTACAAATGTATAATGAATGACCATATCCAGTCAGCTGTGCACCCACTAACCTCGAAAAGTGCTTAATGAGGCAGTAGTGGGATGCACCTTCGTGTGTAAGCCACAGGAGGTCAAAGTGTTGCTCTTTCTCGAGCTCTCCCACACGTAGTGGCACCACCTTGCATTTGTCGTCGACTGCATAAACATTGATGGAGACTGTTGGGTTGCATTTTTCAAACACCTTGACTTGACTGATTGGCATGGGAAAATCAAGCCTGTCAAAGTCAAACTTTGTCTCCAGGGCCAGGTACCGTTGGTCGATTCGCTCTGGGTGATAACCTTCCACAAACGATGCAAGTATGGCCCACTTGAAACATTCGTCATCATCCACATTCTGGGGATTGATGACGGCATGTTTTTCGGCAACGGTAGGAGGAAGCGGTAGGAAGGAGGACGCACGCAGCGGGTCGAGCTTACTGACCCGAAGCTGGATGCGCTTAACAGAGGTTATGGACCAGCCAGAGCCCTTGCCTTCATATTCGCCCTCCTCCCTGCATATTTTTTGAATGCTGTTCCTTACTACCTCGGCAATGTCATCCACATTGTACAGGGCGACATTAGGTGTCTTGAAAGCTCGAAGATCCGTACCCTCATCGAATGGTGCCGGTTTAGCATAGTTGCATTCGAGCCATACGTTGAACTTTATGGCCCCTGAAGTCTCTATGACCTCAGTCAGTTGTGCAACTATCCTCTCCTCCATTGCCTCCAGATACGTGCATATGTCGAGTGAACGTTCAAAGTTGTTCCGGGCTATAAAGGTGCGCAAATTACCATTGAAGGCGCGAACCACTTCCACAAAATCGTTATTAAAATCATCCTCTACACTGTCAGGCTCTACGTCTGATGGACCCTGAGACATTGCAGATATATTAGGTAACACCACTGGTGCAGCAGATGTCGATGGTTGCTGCCCATCATTGTCACTTGCAACCATTGTGCGACGACGCTTGAGTGGTGGTGGCATGGGGGCAGGACCCTGACATTTAATTTGATGTGCTGCCAGGTTATCCCCCCTAGAGAGTGTGTTACCACATACCTCGCACATGATGCGTGCACCACGGCTGGTGTTGTTACCTTCGCAGGCAGTCAGCTCGTGCCTACGAGCATCGAAGCCCCGCTTAAATGGTCGGTAGCAGTACTCACAGTGTAGGGATGAGGAATGTGACTCAACCCCATTACAAATTTGGAGATGCTGCTTCAGGTTATCCCGACGAGCGAATGTGGTGCCACATTTTTCACAAATGCTAACTTTCCGGTTATTGGCTCCGGCACACTGACGCTCATGTCGCAAAGCATTATTATGGGCCGTAAATACTTTCTTGCAGAACCTGCAACTAGCACCCATCGCGCCTACCCCCGAACTAGCAGAAAAACCGGCAGACGTGGATGATGCCATCTCTCTTGACATAAGCTCCGGATCCTGCAGAGAAGCCTCGATGCGGTTCGACGGAGAAGTAGATACCTACCAACGGAATACTAGTTTAAGTACTATGTCGAAGAATAACCAGCAGTAACTTGCATAAAAACAATTGAATGTGTCCAAACAGGACTATAAACTTATGAAAAAAAAATGTTAGTGCATTACTGAGAACTCATAAGCAAAAACAATTGAATGTTTATAAGCAGGTCTGAGTAAACTAAAATACTGCGAGTTGTACTAGGAGTAATTGAAATGTTTAAATGGTGATACAAATTGATAAACGAAAAACAATTTAATTTTTATAAGCAGGACTACAAAATTGTTAAATTAAATTTACCAATGTATGACAAACAAAAATGTATCAACAGTTTGAAGCTGTAATATTGCCCGTGTAAACAAAAGCAATTCATACTAGCTTTAAAATAATTGATTGTAATGGTAATAATGTTGCTGGAGAGACTCTAACAGATCGTCTACCGCTATGTGACAAAGTGCTAGGCTACGTATGTACGTGAAAACTAAACAACTTCTAAAAGAATTACCAAGTCTTTACTGTCTGCGTGAAAACTTTATTTATTAAGAATATATTTGTAATGAAATACGCAGCAAATGTAAATAACGAGTTAACAAAAATATAAATAATATTTATGATTTAATAAGGTATGGGACTCAGTAATATCGTGCGCGATGTAAGGAAATGGAGTCGCAGTGCAGATATAATTTCACGTAGCTCTGCGCTGGGTCAGAGCACTAATGGAAACCTTTCAGAAGGTATGTTGAAGCTCCTCCCCCCACCACCACCACTCTTACACCACTCTCTTCAGACAGGCGGCGCGCGCTTCATGACACAGTCCGAGTCGTGTCCCGACATGTCTCGAGCACCCCATGCTGTCAGGGGACCATTTACGTAAAATGAAAGAAAGTAGCTCTTCTGTTATATCACTGGAATGCTTTTAAATACTAGACATACTTACACTAATATTTTTTTTTAAAAAAGCCATAATTTATAGAAATTAATGTATCGCTGCTAATAGCATAGTGTGCTTCCTTTTCCTGTGTGTGTCCAAACACTTTAGGACATCTGATTTCAGCATAAGTACAACCAGAAAATATTACCTCCTAATGTGACCCCTACATTGTCCCCAGGGTATCATCAATGGTTACATGGCTACAACGACATGTGATACTACATAAAATAACAATCACAAGTGTAATACTTTTTACAAGTATGTGTAGGCTTCTGACTGTGGTGGACTGAAGGCTCGTGCCTGCAGTAGGACGTTAACACAGACTACGTATGTATCAGTTGAGTCGTGATAGCATTACAGGTTATATCAGCTGAGACGAGGTCAAAGACTTATCCGTACCCTCTAGCATAGGGTCGATGCCTGAGCGCAGCGGTATATGTAAGCCGCTAGGATATTACAGTACATTATGTAGACGCCAACTCCTAATCGCTGTTACCAGTACTCAACTCAAAAACATATGTTTAATAAATACGAAAAATAAATGTTCTATATGAAAATACACTAGTAAAGAATAATGTATGAAAATCCATATTACTCATGCTAGAGAATAAAACTGTGTTAGGACATGTACAATTATAAAACTAATAATGCATGTGTATAGGTACTGGCGAGAAATGAACTTCGGCCACTAGTGCACGTGCTACATTGGAAATAATAATTTTAAATAAAAATGCATCTTAATTTAAGGCTTGTCAGAATAAATAAAGCCATCGGTCCCCGAGCATGACTGTCATTTGGTTCAGTCAGGGGAAAGAGGATTGAGCATGGCTGCTTACGAGATTATGGTTCGCAGACAGTAATGCATGCGATACTGGAATTGCACTTGGACGTATACAGTAAATGCAACTATGAAAGATTTCCATTTATATAGATACATAGTGAAAAACCTTTTGTAATAACATAAAACTGGACGGGTATCGAGCCACGCACTCGAGACTATGGAGCGTCCTGTTATATGTTTATGTAAACAGCAACGTATGAATTTACGTTAGGCATTTGCTTATATATATTAACAGCAAAAGTAGGATGCTACACTAGTCTAACGATAGACATAATACTGTAACCTAAGCATCAGTAGCAATCATTGACGTTAATACATTCTAGTTAAAAATATTCTGACATTTATTCCTGACTGTTGGTCGTGGAAGTACGGTTAACTAAAAACGTATTTCGGTGCTGAATATTCTGACACCTCGTCATGACTGTTGGTCATGGAAGTACGGTTAATATTCAACAAAGTTTAAAACTTTCAGTGCTACCTACTGGCAATGCAGCATACATTGAAAACAATAGTCTCAGAACATTTATGTTTTAATTAAAAAATATATATATTTTATCCCTCATAAATATGTAACACTAGTTTGTACGGTAGACTAGAAGGCTTAAGTTCATAGAAATAATAACATTGTATTAAATAAAAACGCCACTGTCCGTTCCTTCATTCACAACTTCGTAGACACCGGCTTAGGATCGAGAACAATACTAATGTTTTTCAACTTATAACACGTTAAAGGAAGGTTGGAAATTTAAACAATATTTATCGATGAATACTGTAGGTGTTATACATTTTAGTAAATAAATTTCCAAACATATCATTAATAAGTTGTAAATCTTCAACCATGAATGCAAATACTGAATATTAGTTGTATAGTTGCGATCATTATTTTTTTCTTTAATGTAAACGGTATATTTTATCTTAGTCAATGTGGTGAATTATAATAAGTACCCTCGAGTATTTTAACTGTATTAAAAAAAAACAGATTATATTTTGTAAATCTTCGCAAATACTGGAAATTAGTTATGTAGCCACGAAAATTATAGGTTAATATTTACCGTTAATATAACAAGCGTCACTATGTAGTCGCAAGTATTTAGACAGTTATCGCGATATAAATACTAGTATTTAAAAAATTATACCGCGGGTTACAACACATATATTACGATCGTTCTAATACGTTACGGCCATGCCTTTTTCCCTGACGGAACAAACAGTCAGTCGTGCTGTGCCGGAAATTAGGCATTTCGTCACTTTTTTAATTTATTCTATAATTTTAAATTTTTTTTTTTGGGGTTTCCATTTTTTTAATTTATCTGGTGGTTAGTGGGGGTGATTTACTTTTTGTTAGGCCGGTGTACGCCACCGATTTAAACTTGGTGCCAGTGGACCGAAGCCCCTTCCCAGGGGGCCAATCTGATATTTTGCTGTCTAATGTGGACATGGTCAGCCCGGTTGAAATTTCTCTCGCCTGCAGTCACGCCCCGAGTTTGTAATTTTAATTCCCTGCATGACCAAAACTGCTTTGAGCAGCTCCTGGGCTGCAAGCTGCTACCTTGTAGAGGCCTGCTGAGAAAAGCATGTCTCGTCACGAAGCAGTCTCCAGTGGAGCTGCGTTCCCACCTTAGTGGCTATTTCTGCCCCCCCCCTTCCTCTCTCTCCTCCTCACTTTATTTCTGAGAAATTAAGCTAAGAGCAGTGACCGGACGGGACGATGACCTGATGCAAAAACCTTCTCCCGGGTCCGACAGACACATCCCTGACATCTAGCGGCAAAAAAAGTAACCGCGGGCCTGGTCGCCAGCGTGCAGAGCTTACCCTCATGACACCTGGTGGCAAGTCTGCTCACCACCTCAAGTAGTTCCCCCTTACGCCGCTAGAAGGCAGCGTCGCGGTGCCATAAGGCACTATGCTTTCCTCTCGCGGCCCGGAGAAGTCGATTGTTCTTTGTTTTCGTTTCGGTCCGGTAGAGAGCGCGCATGTCGTGTTGTTGCCACGACCGCCTCGGACTCCTTCGGAAATTTTCGGCTTAGAACCGAACCTACCCCCTCCTTTGACCCGGGGCCTTACCGCCCGATTTAATTAGGGGTTTTGGCCGATTGCGGGGCACTCAGCCCTCTGACCTCGGCTACTGACCTCGTCTCATCTACGTCCTCTGCGCTAAGAGGCTTTTTGCGGGAACGGTGATTTTCGCGTGCACGAGAATGTAGTCAGTTTGCTTAAGGGATGTGATCCCGTTTGTACAGTAGCCAGGCAGAGGTAGTTTTTAGAAAAGTCATGCGTAGTTAAATTTTTATTTCTTCTTATTTAATTCTAAAAATTCCGGTTTCGTCCGCGCATCCTGATTTCTCGGTCCGCAGCATCCTGATGTCGGCGCGAGACACCTAGTGAGCTCCGAACTCTACACCCTGGTTGGTGAGTAATTTTTTTTTCTTTCCCCCCCCCCCCCCCCCATTACCGTTTGTTGGCCTTTTGCGCCGACGGTATAGGACTGTCTGGAAGCAAGTCTAATTCGTTTTGGATTTGATTTGGGTTTCAGACAGGGTCGAAGTGCTGGAGAGACAAATTGCCCCCAGCTCGTGGTCCTGCACCTCCACTGCGGGTCACGTTAGAAGAGAGGTTTCCGCGACCCGACGTTAATTTTTTGAAGACCCGGGTGGTAATGTGAAATCAACATCCCCCCCCCCCCACTTTCTAGCTACGAACTACATTAATCGAATGAATAGCCTACCAGCGAACAGTTCTTTCCTCAAGAATATGTAGAATCAATTAAACTAATCATCGATGTAATTGTTGGGACATTAAAATTTGGTGCAATTTTCAAATTTTTAATTATGTAATAATTTTTGCTAAGGTGTAACATGTACTGTTTTAATTAATCCTGGGGCGCCCCCTTTAACTTTGTTATTTACTAAGATTTTTATTGTCAGTTTTGAATAATACGAACACAAAATTCCTTAATAATAAAACAGGGAACCTATAGACCAAGCTACTTGTGTAGTGTTAATTTATTTATGATATACCTTGTTCCCTTAAAAGATCCACCAACTCCCCAGTTGCTTGTGTCAGGGAGTTCCAAATTATCTTGTTCTCCACCTCGTGCCACCTCTGGACAATAACTTAATTGTCTCATTTTTCTTGCCCAGCAGTTTCCAAGGCTTTTTTTAATTAATTTAAAATAATTAAACTTTGAGGCACGAGGGGCGTTACAATTGGTAGCAGAGCATGGTTTGGTCTATAGGCATACCTAAAATAAAGTAGGCATACCTAAAATAAAATATAAAAAAAAATTAATTAATTTTTGTGAAATCAATTTTGTATTTTTAACATTGTAAACTGATCGCTGGTACACCCGGTAATTATATTGCTTTTTTATTTTAAAGTTATGATTGAGTTTAAAAGTCCTGTGCGGACTTAGTCTGCGCGCAGCGCAAGAAGTCGCGGCGTGCTGTCCGCTAGCAGGCCGACAGCGAGGCGTGTCTTATCACTCGGCTCAGCTGGCGTCCCCTCCCCCCCTGCACTACGGGCGACCGGCGGTGTTATCTAATCCAGTACGTGTCGGCACGGTCGTGCGGACACCCTCCCCCCCTCCCCTGCAAGACCCGGAGGTCGCTTACCTCTGAGAGAGACGCCAACAGACGTACCAACTCATACCTCTGCCGGTCGTAATAATAATAAACAGAGCACGTTGGGTGTTCGACCAGTACTTTGTTTACTAATGAGGCCCCCCCCCCAAAAAAAAAAATTACTATAATGTTCTTTCGGACTGTCGTGTTTGTTTGTATTTTTGTCTCTCTGCGCTTGTGCGCGCGCCGCCATGTTATCTCGTCACCTCATGACAGGGCCGCCAACTGCGCGGAACCCACTCTCCTCTCCTGTGTGCTCCACCCACGTGCCACGTATTTTGTAAACAAACTACCCATGCTTTGTATGTCCTAATAGTATATTATTTTCATGTCATGAAACCAGGCACTATATTTAATCTATACTGCACTAAATCTAGCAGCGAAGTATTTTCTTAATCTAGGGGAACTTAAAATATAACATAATAATTTTATGTATGTAACTTATAACAATATTAACTATACAAATAATAATAATAATATAATCAAGCGTATAAAAAAAAAGTTTTTCACCGAAAGTAAGCACCTACGAGGTGACAAGCCTCATTTTATATTTAAACTAATCACCGAGAGGGGTGAAATCCTTTTCAACCTCCAACGAGAGGTCCCCTAAATTAATTTGTGTATGTTTACGCATCCGTTTCTAGGCTAGCACATTCGAGGTAATTTAAGATATTTTAATTTTTAATTTTTTTTACATACGTAAGTTCAGCCCTTAACAAGCTAATTGACGTAAATAGTTTTAATATTTTTTTTAACTCAGAAATACCTCTCTGATATTTTTTGAATCTTCATGAATCTTGTTCGACGATTTAATATATTTAATTTCTGATTACGTTCCTTTTTTTTAATAACCGTAATTCCTAAAGTAAGCAAGAATAATGTTTGTAGTAATTTTTTTTTACTGAGGTTGCGTTAATACTTTTACATGTTTATTTCTTTATTTTCCTTGTACGTAAATGTGATGTACAGTGACGTACATAGAGTCTGAGCACGGAAGCTGTCACATCTAGCAATTTATTTTTTTTTTGTATTCTACCCCAAAGTCGTATTTCTTTTACATCGTTATCGAGGAGATTGTTTATTTAAGTAAGAGCTACGTGACTTCCAGACGGCAAACTGGTTTCATTTATGTGTTTTTCTAAAATAGGAGCTAGGTCAAGCTAGCCAACGAGCGGCGTAAAAGTTAAGGTCCTCTGAGCCAACGAGCCATGACCACGGTCCTCTGAGTGTAAATCTCATGACCATTTTCGAGTGTGCTTTGGGTTACATTCCCACCACTCATCTTTGGACGGCCTATGTTCAAACCCCCTCTCAGGCAGTGCGAAGCCTATCAGCAGTCATGGAAGATCTAATCGCTCCATTATAATTTATCCCTTTTTGATTTATAATTGTTGGTTTATTGAATTTTACATTTCTTTAAATAATTTAAATTTGAGTGCGAAGAGTCGTTAATTTATCGTTTTGTTTCCAGAATTCTTTAAAAAATAAATATTAGTTAATGATAATAAACATCAGAGTGGTATGCGCTGAAATTTCTTAATTTATCGAATATTTAATATTTTTAAATTCATTCGTTCATACGGATTGTTGATCTTTTGGGGTTTTCATCCCCAATCATTTAAAATTCCGCCAAGGGAATACCACCCTTAGGCCATGTGTCACTCTGGGACTGAGGCTCTGTTTCGCCTTCGAGCAAGCAGCAAATTCGACTGTCTTCTCCATCGCCTGACTGTGCAGGGCTGAGTCCCAATGCCTTCGGCTTCTTATGGAAAGACTATTGTACAGGGGTTTACATTCCCACTTTCATTATTTTCTGGGGTACACAAATCCCCACCTTTCTTACCTGGCACCCGACGGACCAAGTTCCGGTTCCGGCCCAGTGTTTTAGGCCCGCCTCACAACGCCCATGTTTAGAGTATTTGTCACGTGACACCATTCCCAACATCTGAGATCAACTTTCCTCATGACATCATTCACCGTTAAGGGTGACTTAGACAATTATAATACACCTTCGATTTGATCAACATATTTTTTTTAATATAAGTAGTAGGATACAGGCGAACCTGGTACTAGTTTTACTGAGCAGTGTAAGTGTTGTTTTTTTTTTCCCCTATATGCTCCGCATTCAAGCGGGGGAGTATGTGCCGGAAATTAGGCATTTCGTCACTTTTTTAATTTATTCTATAATTTTAAATTTTTTTTTTGGGATTTCCATTTTTTTAATTTATCTGGTGGTTAGTGGGGGTGATTTACTTTTTGTTAGGCCGGTGTACGCCACCGATTTAAACTTGGTGCCAGTGGACCGAAGCCCCTTCCCAGGGGGCCAATCTGATATTTTGCTGTCTAATGTGGACATGGTCAGCCCGGTTGAAATTTCTCTCGCCTGCAGTCACGCCCCGAGTTTGTAATTTTAATTCCCTGCATGACCAAAACTGCTTTGAGCAGCTCCTGGGCTGCAAGCTGCTACCTTGTAGAGGCCTGCTGAGAAAAGCATGTCTCGTCACGAAGCAGTCTCCAGTGGAGCTGCGTTCCCACCTTAGTGGCTATTTCTGCTCCCCCTTCCTCTCTCTCCTCCTCACTTTATTTCTGAGAAATTAAGCTAAGAGCAGTGACCGGACGGGACGATGACCTGATGCAAAAACCTTCTCCCGGGTCCGACAGACACATCCCTGACATCTAGCGGCAAAAAAAGTAACCGCGGGCCTGGTCGCCAGCGTGCAGAGCTTACCCTCATGACACCTGGTGGCAAGTCTGCTCACCACCTCAAGTAGTTCCCCCTTACGCCGCTAGAAGGCAGCGTCGCGGTGCCATAAGGCACTATGCTTTCCTCTCGCGGCCCGGAGAAGTCGATTGTTCTTTGTTTTCGTTTCGGTCCGGTAGAGAGCGCGCATGTCGTGTTGTTGCCACGACCGCCTCGGACTCCTTCGGAAATTTTCGGCTTAGAACCGAACATACCCCCTCCTATGCCCCGGGGCCTTACCGCCCGATTTAATTAGGGGTTTTGGCCGATTGCGGGGCACTCAGCCCTCTGACCTCGGCTACTGACCTCGTCTCATCTACGTCCTCTGCGCTAAGAGGCTTTTTGCGGGAACGGTGATTTTCGCGTGCACGAGAATGTAGTCAGTTTGCTTAAGGGATGTGATCCCGTTTGTACAGTAGCCAGGCAGAGGTAGTTTTTAGAAAAGTCATGCGTAGTTAAATTTTTATTTCTTCTTATTTAATTCTAAAAATTCCGGTTTCGTCCGCGCATCCTGATTTCTCGGTCCGCGGCATCCTAATGTCGGCGCGAGACACCTAGTGAGCTCCGAACTCTACACCCTGGTTGGTGAGTAATTTTTTTTTCTTTTCCCCCCCCCCCCCATTCCCGTTTGTTGGCCTTTTGCGCCGACGGTATAGGACTGTCTGGAAGCAAGTCTAATTCGTTTTGGATTTGATTTGGGTTTCAGACAGGGTCGAAGTGCTGGAGAGACAAATTGCCCCCAGCTCGTGGTCCTGCACCTCCACTGCAGGTCACGTTAGAAGAGAGGTTTCCGCGACCCGACGTTAATTTTTTGAAGACCCGGGTGGTAATGTGAAATCAACATCCCCCCCCCCCCCACTTTCTAGCTACGAACTACATTAATCGAATGAATAGCCTACCAGCGAACAGTGCTTTCCTCAAGAATATGTAGAATCAATTAAACTAATCATCGATGTAATTGTTGGGACATTCAAATTTGGTGCAATTTTCAAATTTTTAATTATGTAATAATTTTTTCTAAGGTGTAACATGTACTGTTTTAATTAATCCTGGGGCGCCCCCTTTAACTTTGTTATTTACTAAGATTTTTATTGTCAGTTTTGAATAATACGAACACAAAATTCCTTAATAATAAAACAGGGAACCTATAGACCAAGCTACTTGTGTAGTGTTAATTTATTTATGATATACCTTGTTCCCTTAAAAGATCCACCAACTCCCTAGTTGCTTGTGTCAGGGAGTTCCAAAGTATCTTGTTCTCCACCTCGTGCCACCTCTGGACAATAACTTAATTGTCTCAATTTTCTTGCCCAGCAGTTTCCAAGGCTTATTTAATTAATTTAAAATAATTAAACTTTGAGGCACGAGGGGCGTTACAGTGCTTAGTATCTCTGGAGATCACTTACCTTGACTGTGAATATGAGACACGGAATGGTAGATGAACAGAAATCTCTCATGGAAGCTCGGAATCAAAACTGACTGTTTCTGTTCGTCGTCCCTCCGTATTTATGTGAAGTCAATCGGGGTCACCAACCGGAGTCAGAGATATTACCTAGGGTGGGTTCACGTTTGAACACTGATTTTAATGTGTTGACTTAAAACAATTTCATGGAAATTTCCACTGGTTTCCATCACAATTACTGAAGGCAGTAATTGTTGACCTAGGGTGGGTTTACGTTTAAACACTGATTTCATGTGTTGACTTAAAATAATTTCATGGAAATTTCGGATGAACCTGCCTTCAGGCTGTCCCCACCTCGGACGTCATCGTGGTCCGAACAACACATTCCTTCGTTCGAAAATAAGTTTTCCGGGGTTGAGAGAACGTTACATCACCGGTAGCGTGATGACTGCATCGACCACGCCCTTTCAAAGGTATCAGACTTTATGATTTTTCGTGAATAAAATATTATTATATTATTTTTATTTGGAGTTATAGTACTTTAGGGTTTTACATACAAAGTTGAATTATAGCTGACACATGTGTTAGTAGAGACATTTACAATCATATATATATTTCTTACATTTTTTAATATTTTTAAAAATCTGTAGATATTTTTAAGTAATTAAATAAACAGGTTTAAGTATGAAATACAAGACGTGATGGTAATTTGCACTTTAAAAGCATACTAATATTTGAGTATTTCTGTTTCAAAACTTGCTTCGATGGTGGTCCTGTCGATGTCGAATCTGTAGTATTCTTAGATATTGTAGTAAACGTTTATGTTGGAAAACAGTCACTTAGGTGTTACAATGGGAATGCTTCTCTTGCAAAAATTATACGTATGTCACTACCTGTCAGGATTTGTAAGTTCAGACTGAGGCTTGAACAGATGCACATTACACTGTAGGAAGTCGCAATTAGCAAACCATATTTGATTACCACCTTCCTCTAAGGTGTGGTGTATCCACCCGTCACACTGTTCAGTCCATCTGATAACCGTCTCGGTGCTACGTCGCAACTCACACTTCATTGACGCTTGTCCTGGACGCACACGTAAAGTTTCAGTCGCTGATGCGGCCTTAAGTATGTCTAAGCTTGTGGGAAATTTACTGTCAGGTCGTATATGATATATAACACAGTTGACCTTACTACAGGCTTGCTCGCGTATATCTAGGTTGTCCTCGTCACAGTTCGAGACCCAGTGATGACCGAAGTTGCAGACCTCTAGTTGAAAGTATCTATCCTCGGTGATGTAGTTCACACGGCGGAATCCCAGCGTTACTTCCGCGTACTTTGCAGACGGATCAAAAGACATTTTTTTTTGACCACAGTACACGAGTACTGGGTGAGATCTATGATTCACTAGCTTCTTCATGGCCGTTGTCCTCAAATTTATATCACAGTACAACATTTCAATATGGCCGCTGGACATGCTATTAATTTGTCAACATTTAATTTTCAAAATATTAAATTTTTAATGTAAAAATTATGTTCAAACCTTATTTTACTGTTAAAATTAAATGCAATCAATAAATTTAATATGATGATAGTATTTATTTCCATATATGACAACATTTATCTGGGAATATAGATTTATATTTTGTATACTTAATTATCCTTTGCACTTACTATGCATCCAGTGTGTATACTTTAAATTTGTGTATCATTTGCGTATCTATATTATTTAGAAGATAGAGTCTGATGTTAACGCAGCAGATACATTAGTTGTCTCCTGACCGCACCAATACTGTTTGCTAGCATTAGTTCTTGTTTTTCGAGGCGTTTAATGGAGTGAATTTAATATTATTCAAGCAGGAATCGTACTTTATGAATTCATATTTTTTCTTACAGCGATGTTCTTTGTAGAATATATTCTATGCTTTGGAAGAGGCTTTTACTGCGGTGCGTGTTAGGGCAGGAGTAATCGCAGTTGTGGGGAGGGGGGGGGGTCAAGTCTCTCCAAGCCACTCAGGGTATTTGTAAATGTTGTTTGTGACATTCCTGGGCTAATGGAACGTTGTTTGGGATGTTCCTAGGATCTATTTCCATGACCACCGCACCAGCTACAGGGTTGCGACTGGCAGCCTGTATTTCACAGAATTATGCTTTAGTTCGACTAGTTTCTACGCGCGTTCCTGTCACCATGACTTCATCCAGCGACAGCGTAATGGATGATAATAGGGAGCGATCCCGCAGCCCTCTGCATCGAAGGACACTTCCTTCTGCAGGAACTAGTCTTATTTCTTCCCTGGACAGAGAGGCTGAAAATGATGCAGCTCGAACTGCCATTCTGCTACTCAGCAGTGGTAGTGATGATGGTGATGATGATGTTGATGATGATGATGATGGCGATGATGGCGATGATGACGAAGATGATGATAATGATGATGATGAAGATGACAGTGATGATTATGTTGACATGGATAATTATACGGAAGATGAGAGGGATGCTTATTTACAAAATTTGTTTGCGGAGATAGATGATGAACGGATGGGGAGAGATTTTGAAGTCGAGGAGTAAATATTATCTTCCCGACCTCTTTGCTGTCATCATTTTGTTGTTGTTTTTTTTGTAATTAATGCTGGGAAGTATGTTTCAGCGATGGTTATTTTTCCCTCAATGTTTGCATATATTTACCCTCCCCTTGTATGTTATTATGGGAATTTTTTTAATTTTCTGCTTTGGGGGGGGGGGGGAGGGGGTAACACAGCCAGGCATGGCACTTGGAATAATGTAATCGGATGGATGGTTTGTTTGTCGCAAATATAAATGAAAAGCCATTCCCTTGCATTACTCTTCTGGTACCATGCTTGCCCGGTGCCAAGTCTGGGTAAAATTGTGGAGGCATTATTTCTAAGTAGTGTCGAGATTTAGTATAGCGGTTCAAAACTGGCTCCAATTGCTCCAATTGCTCCAATTGCTAAACACAACACTATTCAAAACACCAATATTTTATAAATACTCTATCATTAAACCTAAACATATAAAGGCATACATATATAATAAACGTAGTTTAGAATATGGCTTCATGTTCCAAACTTATCTCAACTTGCCTCGACTGGTTACACATTGCATAACACTTTTAGGTTTCTAAATTCAAACTTGGCGTCATCCGGCGACAATGCCTTGAATTAAATATGGCCGACAGTGGCGCCATCTAGTAGCTACTCGATAAATTTAAGATGGCGGCAACAGAGAACTTGGTGAATACAGGCTACCGACTTGTCTCGTCTTGTCCCCCCGACTTGTCTCGACTGTCTAGACTTGTCTCGACTCGTTCCCGACTTGTCTCGACTGAATACATAACACTTGGTGCCATCCGGCAGTAACTTTAAGAATTAAAGATGGCGACGGTGGCACACTCTGGTAGCAACAGTAGGAACTAAAGATGGCGACGGTTGCGTCATCTGGTATCGATTATATGAACTAAAATATGGTGACGGTGGCGCCATCTACCAGCCAACTTGAGAACCAAGATGGCGGCGCCTCTGACAACTAATTTTTGAATTTGGCGCGCGATACTAGCGACATCTACCAGCCAACTTGAGAACCAAGATGGCGGCGCCTCTGGCAACTAATTTTTGAATTTGGCATGCGATACTAGCTACATCTACCAGCCAACTTGAGGACCAAGATGGCGGCGCCTATTTCAAATAATTTTTGAATTTAGCGCCATCTGGTAGTCTGTGCTGGAATTAAAGATGGCGGCTGTATAATAATATTAATTTCAAATGTGGCGCCTTAGGTATGCATTAAGGAAGGAAAAACTCCCCTAACCCCCATTTATCATAAACTTGCCGTCAGTACATAGCATATATAGATTATTTATTCCACCATATCCTAACTGGTCTCGTGGTCTGGTTGGTAAGGTGCCTGCTTTCTAACCTCGACATCCTGGACGTTTTCACGTCCTATGCATCGAATCCCAGCCTCGGCACTGAAAATATTTTAGTTAAAGAAAAAAAGAAAATAATCCCTGCTGCTACCTGATGGCGACCAACAGAACTATATGACGTCACAAGATGGCTGCCTCCAGCCGATGAAAACAAGATGGCGGCCACCGGCAGACGAAAACAAGATGGCGGCCACCAGCAGATGAAACAAGATGGCGGCTGATGATTACATCGAATTTCGAAAAGTTGAAGTTCGAAAAAAAAATTTCGAATCCAAGATGGCGGCCTTGTCGAAAAGTGCAACGGTGACGTCACGATTCGAAGTTGGTGGAAATTTCTAGAAATACAAATTAGCGGATGGATTAGCATGGATTAACATATGGATTAGCATAGATTGGCATACAGATTAGCATAGATTGGCATACGAATTAGCATAGATTGGCATACGAATTGGCATAGATTGGCATACGGATTAGCATAGATTGGCATACGGATTGGCACAGATTGGCATGGATTAGCATAGATTGGCATGGATTAGCATAGATTAGCATAGATTAGCATACGGATTAGCATGGATTAACATACGGATTAGATGATGTCATCCAAGATGGCCGCCGGATCCTGTATCCTGCGCCTGTCCTTGAATCGGTATTTCCTATCTACTAATATGCTGTTCTGTGTAGGTACTCTTTACATTAGTTTGGGAAAGGCCGGTGGGCAGTGGTGGCTAATGAGCTGACAGTGTACAGAAGTGTCTAGAAGCTGAGACAGTAGTTTGCTGATGTGTGGGTGTTCGAAGGGACGGGCAGTTTGAACGTGTGTGGAGGAGGCAGCCTCTGTCCAGTCGCTGCACGAGCCCTCGGAGTCCCCAGGTCCGAGGCCCTCTAGGAGGGGTGCACGGGTACAGACGTTGGTGCCCCCGGCGAGCGAGATTCTCTACAACGTGCTGGTGAGGACGGGCATATTCCCCCCAACTGGCACCGCGTCGTGCACACCTGCCACGAGTCCCGGCGGCAGGAGGGCTCGCTGCCCGTGTGCGTGGGTGGGGTGCGCGTCGACCCACAGGCGTCGAAGTCGGCACATAGGAGGACGTGGTGCGGCTGGTGGCGGCGGTGGACGAGCGCGCAGAACCGGACCTGGTGAAGGCATGCCGCACCTGTACACGGACCTGGTGGAGGCATGCCGCACCTGGACACGGACCTGGTGAAGGCATGCCGCACCTGGACACGGACCTGGTGGAGGCATGCCGCACCTGGACACGGGCCTGGTGAAGGCATGCCACACCCGTTTCTGTGGTTCATCCAGCTCTATATTGTTGACCATTATTTCAGTGTGTTAATGTTGTGAATTGTTTACTAAAATAATATTTTCATATAACAACTTATTACTTAATTCACTACCGTTGTCTTCAATTCCTTAAGAATACCTAAATAAAATGTTTAGTAGGAAAAGTAAGCTCTGGTGATTTAATGTCTAAATGATTCTGCTTATGAGTTGATACCTTTCATGTTTATCACATTTATACTCTTAATTTCATCACTGCTATAAGTTTTTATATTTTATTCTGTAGGCTATATGGTGGTTAATACTAGGGCTGTTCTGATACCGTTACCTGGTGTTAGATATCTGCCAATATGTAGCTCTCTGCTCATACAAGGTATCGGCACAGGAATAAAAAAAAAAACATTATGTCCACCGCTGTTATTTATTTTTTAATTTAAATAGTACTGCTTATCTGAACCCTTCTTATCCAAAAATCCAGCTAATTCAAATGGGTTTAGAAAAAAATAAATATTTAAAATAATTTAATTCATTATAACTTATAACGCTTTTTTTAAGTCTTGACTGATTAATTAACACATTTAATGATTTCATGGTTGTGTTACGTGATGACTAAACTCTTATAAATATGTATTCTCTGCAAATATGTTACATTATAGAAATTATTCGGCTAATCCGAACAGGGCCCCCACATGGCCGGTGCTACCGTTGCTATGGCAACGGGGCCCATGGGTCTAGGGGGCCTGCGAAGGAAAGAAAAAAACTTAAAACAAAAAATTAGACAATTTTAAATAAATCATAGATAACAATTAAACAGTAAGGCCTTAATTTAGTTACCGATGAAATATTACACCAGAGTAATATTATTCGGAATATGCTGTGCGTACAGAACGTGTCTTAATCTACAACTGTGAGTAACAAAACCACCACCAAATGACGTGACACCATGTTGACAGTGCAGAACACTTACACTCATTTATTTGCTATTATTCAAAATATATTTACGTTGACAATCGAAACACTGACATAAAACTAGTTTTAATGTGTTTTAAAAATAATTGTGAAAAGGTTAAAAAAATATATAACTAAAACAATGTACATAAAGGAAAAACAAATAACTTTTTTTTATCTCTGTTAGAAAAAAAAGGGGGGGGGGGCATCATGACTTCTAGCAACGGGACCCACAGAATGATGTGGGGGGCCTGATTCCGAAAATAAGGTAATCCGAACAAGTATCAGCATCATTTAGTTCGGATTAGCGGGACTCCACTGTAGTTTTTTTTTTAAAGGCTTACTAAAGCAAATGCTTCTTTAAAAATTATCTAAACGTTCAGCTGATTTGTAAATGTGGTAGTATTCATAATATTATTGCACAACAAAATAACGCGCAACTTGTCATAAGTTCTGCAGGTCGTCTACGCTAACTAGCATCCGATTGGTGAAGTGACAACATGTCTATTTACTCCACTCCCTCCCACGCAATTCTCCTCCCTTCTTTCTTTGTCGAATGACATAAGATCTCTGACAGGAAAAAAATATAAATAAAGCTGTTCTTTTTATATTTGATGGGATAAACATATTTAGAAATTAAATTTACTGTGCACAATGTTATGACAAGGGGGGTTTTAACTTGCAGTGATTTTTACATTAAGAGAGGTTTTGTCAGTGCCTAGCAAAAAAAAAAAATAGTCTTTTGCTTTAGAAATTTCTTTCTTGTGCCGAGACGCTGCCGTAAGAAGCAGCACCTGCCTTGCTCCTCTCTTGTCCTTCCAATCAAAGTGTTCGCAGCCACCCCTCCCTCCAACTTTTAGTAGCCCGCCTCTCGCTACTCTTTATGTTCTATCTTTCTCTTATCAGAAATGTCATGTAAAAAAACACTTGTGAAGTTTGTGAAGGTTATGAATTCGAGAGGTTGTTATTGAAATTGAAATACATTAACAATAAAGCCGGAACTAAACTGATTTATAATATTAATTTGTGGGAGAGCCCGAGTTCCGTTATTAGGAATGGAAGGAAGTTGCTATAACTGTTAACATGTATTTTACCTTGATAGGTGGAGTCTCATTCACCATGTTAATTTTTTTTTTCTCGTATCAGTTGAGGGCTTTTTCTGTAAATTTAACACTATAACTTTCATGCATTTATTATTCTGTTACAAATATTTTCAAGAGAAATTAATCAGTGTACTATAATTGCTGTAGGAAGTTGCACAAGACATAACATTTGCAAACGTCTTCGTTACACTTTAAGGTGTGTTTCCACTGAGGTGACATTTCAGCAACATGTACAATGCGACATTGTCACCAAGCTTCAAGTGTACACTGGTTCAACAAATGTTGTACGGCACGAGCGACAGTATCGAATGCATCACTCCTTCCGAGAATCCTGACGCTGATCTTTCCACCCAGGTTGGGAAACAGGTCATACGTACATACAACTTGGAGTGGTCCAAGGAAGTAAAGGTGGCTTTTATTGATTAATATAGGCATTTACCAATACTGTGTGAGTTCATCTCCCATAATACAAAATAATAATTTAAAACTCAACACAGTGAAATAAATGGCGGCTTAGTTAAGGTATGAAGTAGTGAAAATTAAAAAAATAAAATTATGTTATTTATTGTAAGAAGAAATTCTTAAGATAAACCATAGCAATTTGTAGCTGTCTCTAGTAGTCAGAAACCCCAGTATTACCAACAATCTTACTTTTCGTGGTAATAAAAGCTGCTAATTATTTTGAGATTTCATGATTTTTAGCTCACACTTTTTTTATGACAGTGGTGCGCAACCTGTGGTCCAGTTGCAGTCTGCCGTGTGAATGTTTAAGGCTGGCCGACAATTTTTTTTTCTTCAAAATAATTTCGCCTTCCTAAATCTGATTTTTAATGTAAAAGTTAAAATTTAATACTTATTTAATTTAGTTGTTTCAATATTTCATAGTTTTATTATTATAAGTTCATATTTTCAGAAAATTCATATAGAATGTTATAAAAATATTCTTAACACATTCTAGGGAAATCTTAATAATTGCCATTAGCTTCATCACAAAATCATCCTAAAATATTATTTTCTCTAAGAATATCTCTCTTCTCCACCAACGGTGTTTTTTTTTTTTTTATGTTTACCACAGCAGCATTCATAAACCAAAATCCAGCAGCTACTATCGTTTCCTCCGTTTTTATTAACGGCTGTCTGTATTTGTAGGAAGTAGTGTACACAGATAGGCAATGGGCAACATTCCTGCTATAAGCCACAGCAGTAGAAACTTTTATTGTAGAAACGACAAGAAACATGTTGCATGCGACATGGCTACAAAATGTCACCTGTCACTTGTTGCCTCAGTGTAAACGCGCTCTTTCACCCATTACATAATACCTACTCAGTAAACATATGTTAAAAATATTTGCAACAGAACAGCAAATGCAAGAGAGGTGTCGTGTTATATTTACAGAAATAGCCCTTATGAAGGAATATACCCTGCCATTTTGGATGTTTCCATCTTTTTTGCTATTACATTAATTTTCAACTATTTATTTCAATTTTTGGCATGTCAAGGCATAACTCATATCTCTCAGACCTTTTATACCTTGTTGCAACCACATATTTACTCACAGCCTCTAGTCTGTAGGTTCTGCCAGGAAATCACTTATTATCTCACGTGGGCGACTAGAACTATCATAACAATAACATAAATTCGCAAGTGTTGACTTCAGTACCAAAGCTAAATGCTGCACGTCAAACCCAAAAAAATATCAACTTATTAGCATTATTGCAAGCGTTATCAAAATACTTGAAATCTTAAGAAGGAAAGACTTAATCCTCTTTAACTAATAGTAATGTTGAGGAGGGGAAAAAAACCTACCTTAAACTTCAGGTCTAACACTAGACAGGACACAGACCACAGGCACGGGGAAGCGATAGGTGGTGGCAGGAAGTGCTTTGACCTTGTGCTACATGTGTGGAGAGACTTGGGCTCCTTCCTTTCCACATCCAACCATCCTTAACCTTATTCCTTCTTTAAACCCCTGCCAACCCCTATCAGATAAATATAAATTGGGAAAGGGTGCATAAAGTGACACGCTGCAGGTGCAGCACTCCCCACTATGCCAGACATGCAGGGTCCTAAAACAATTCCTCCAACTTCAGTGCACAATCCCTCAACCTGTGTTTCTATGTATGCTTAAGTTCATGAATAAGGGGATCAAGAGAAGAATAAACCCGAAAAAAATATCTTCAATAACAAGCAATTACTGATTGCATACTACTGATGGTGATATTAAACAGATTTTTTTTAAAAGAAGACCATTTGCATATATTTCTCATTAATTGTTTATGCTTGGAGCTTGGAAATGGCAATGTGTTTTTCTTCTTCTTCTTTGTGTGAAGTAGTGTTGTTTGGATGCGGACGAAAATTTCTCCTAGCTTGTGTGTCCAAAAGAAAGATAGTAATAATTAGCTAATAAGGCCGTCAAGACAGAATTTGATGCTGGGCGCAGCTATACTTTACCAACTTTCGGGTGAATTATTTAACTTCCGCAGTGACGGAACATTGTGGTCCTCTGGGCGGATCAGATACAAACGTGATATTGACAGCCGGTCGGTTCGGTTCGGAGACAGTCGTGACGAGAAGGCACGCAGACGTCCGCGGCACGCACGGAAGTGAGTGAAGAAGCAATTTAAAAACAATAAACGTTCTGTTGTTACAGTGCGAGGTAAATAAAAATTACTGCAAAATTTGTTGTGCTTCCAAGGTCTAGTAAAACAATTAACGTGTGTGGGTGTATCTTGTCCTCGTTTATCTTTCTTTGTCTTGTCTCTCCGGCTGTGAGTCCTTTGTCCTCCAAGAGGGACGGACGTCACGTGAACGGATCGTGAACATCGGTCACTTTCATTACCCGCCCGGGTCACGGTTGACCTTTTTTGGGGGTGAACAATTTTACGAATCGGTAGCGAACGAGTGAAAGATGAGTGGCAACAAAGAAGCATGAGAAGGAGAAAAAGTGGTGGTGGTGGTGAGGTAGGGAGGATTAAGTTCAAGGCCAACACAAGGCAGAGGCACCTACAAAATAAACTTGACAGATGTTTACCTCAGACTTGCGTGGTTAGAAAAACCTATACAAAGAGTCAACTCTTGGAAGAAAGCTGCATATGTACATCTCAACAGAGGCTATTGGAGGCCACATGCAGGAATTTGGAACAAATAGAGAAGGGCTTTGAGGAGGACCATCTCTTAATTGTTACCAGTTCAAGTCATATCACTGACTTTTATTCAGAGGAGTGTAATAAAAGGTTGGATACGTTTGATAATATATATCACAAGATAAGGTTAATCTCTGATTCCTTTGTAAAGATAATGAAGTATCACTTGCATCAAAACTGGAACAATTTATCATCTTTTTAGAAGGTCAACAACGGTTGTTGGAGTCTTTCGGGAGTGGACAAAAACTGAAGGTTGTTTACAAACCAAGCCAAAAAAAAACCAACTAGAGATCTTCGAGGCCCAACTCCACACATTCACTTATAGGTCATTCAGGAAGTCTAAGCAATGTATGCTGTGTAAAGACCCTCACTCATTGTCTCAGTATTCCAAATTTGTGGAAGACTTCCCTAAGCAGCGATTTGAATTTGTAAAAAAAACTGAGGGTTTGTATAAATTGACTCTAGCAGTTCCCTATAGCAAAAAATTGCTATTCAAATACCAACTGCAAAACTTGTGGATCACGTCATTATATCTTGTTACATTTGGACGACTCAGCACCATCCAGCCAAAAAATTTGAAACAAACAATGAGCTAAGCACAGATGTGCAGTTGACTGATGATATTTGTGAACAACCTTCCACATCATCTTTGACCAGCACTGGTCATCATGTGTTTTATTGGTAACAGCACCGGTTGGTGTTAAAGATGCTAGTGGTAACAATCAAAAGTATCGAGCACTGCTGGATTCGGGAAGTCAAGCTAATTTCATTACAAACCAGTTCCCACAGAGGCTAGACTTGCCTCGACACAAGTGTTCATGATTGATTCATGGCCTTTCAGGTGAGTCTGTCCCATCTGTTAGAGAAACAGCCTCTTGTCAGATACAGCCTAACGATGATGATGCTCGAGATTCACCCTTGACACATTGGTCCTAAACAAGATAAGTGAGAAGTTGCCTAATACATATATTTTTCCTGGGCAGTGGAAACATCTCTCGATCTGGAGATGGCAGATCCCCACTTTGGAATGCCTGGTCCAATCGAATGAGGCTTGGGATTGAAATTTTCCCTCTTTTGGTAACTGGTGGTCGTATTGAAGGCATTCCTGGCTCTCCAAAAGAGTTAGATTCCATTTTTTGGTGGTTGGTCATGGGAAAATTAGAATCGAATTCTGGGTCTCCAGTGTCTGGATTATCAAGCTGTCTTCATTCTTCACTTGTGCCATTGGAAGGTACCATGAGTTTTGGGAACTGGAATAAATTCCATATGTGATTCCTGAAACCACAGAAATACTCACGAAAGAGAAGCTGATGGTCGCTTTACAGTCATGATTCCATCCAAAAATATGGCCTTAGAACTTGGAGAGTAAAAATCTCAAACACTAAGGCAATGGAGAAATTTAGAACACAGATTTTGTCGCCAATCAGAGTTCAAGGTTCAGTCCGAAAACTTCATGAAAAATTACATTACAGAGAGCCACATGGAACTAGTGCTATTGGCTGAAGCTGAACATAACGTGAGGCTGGGTCAATACATCCCTCATCTTTGTGTCCTAAAACCTGACAGCAGCACCACAAAACTTCGGTTTGGTTTTTGATGCATCGGCAAATATTTCATCTGGACTGTCCTTAAGTGACACTTTGCTACCAGGAAAGAAGTTACAGGGCGATATAAGTAACAGTATTCTCACTTGTGGTGCAATAAGATTGTTTTCACCGCTGATGTCCAGCAAATGTACCGACAAATTCTTCTTGATCCACAGCAACAGGATTATCACAGAATCGTTTGGCATTCCAACAAAACTAACCAAACCCATGAATATAGGTTGAAAACCATAACATATGGTGTCTCGGCAGCACCGTTTTTTGGCATTTAATCACTTCACCAACTTTCAGAAGATGAGAAACCAAGGTACCCCTGTGCAGCAGATGTTATTGTGGCTGACACTTATGTGGATGGTACAAATACACTGTAGGAGGCAGTACGTTTACAACAAGAACTGTTTGTTCTTCTAAAGTCTGGTGGCTTCAACCTCCATAAGTTTGCCAGCAACAGTCCAGATTTTCTTGTCGAATTGCCACCATCTCGACTACAACAACCTATTGCTCATTTGTTCGATACTGAAGGGCAGTCAAGTCTGAATGTACTTGGTCTTCATTGGAATGCAATATTAGATACTTTTTCTTAGCATGTTCACTCCATGAGCAGCAGTTCATTTAAGAGTGGCATTCTGTCTGATTTGGCAAGAATATTTTATCCACTAGTTTGGCTATCACCTCTGTTTTTACTGGAAATATCAATAATGCAAGAGTTGTGGCTAAAGGGTGTTTGCTGGGATTAAAATTGAGTGCCACATTACAGGTAAGGTGGGCTCGTTTTAAGGAGGAGCTGTCTTTAGTGGAGGAAGTTACCTACTATACCCAGGGTACCTCTTGTGGGTTGCGCGAGACTCACTACTTGTACTTTTAGGCTTCTCTGACAGTTTAGAGTTAGGATATGCTGCTGTAGTATATCTTCGTGTGGTACCTCATGATGGTCCACCTCAAGTACATCTGCTGATGGGATGGTCCAAGGTAGCACAAACCAAAAGGGTTACCTTACCTCGTCTCCAACTTGGTCACCGTGTTGAGTTGGGCCTATTTTATTTAAAACACAATTTTGAAGTTTTGGCAAATAAAATTAGGGGGAAGTATGAATTTATTTTACGTTCTGAGGCTTTCTGGTTTAGGAAAACAGAGAGAGGACATGCCTATAAAGACTTCCGGCACTTTTCATTCTGGGTCCAAGGTAATTTATACAAGAAAAAAATCAAACCAAAAATTTTCAACAATAATTTGTAAGATAAATATAAGTGTTGTTCATGAAACACATGTAGGCCACGTTTGAGTACGGCTTTCGACCAAAGAGGTAGACTGCATTTCGGTACTTATGTTATCATCACTTTTAGAGTTCGAGATCTTTTTCATCAGAAAAAAAATAGGCATTTTGAAATATAAATTATTAGAATATCTGAAATAACTAAAGTTTGAGTGGTGTATTTCAGTAATTTGTACTAGTAGATTAAAATTTAGGAGATATTTTGTAGGATTTTTTATTTCCACTGCTACCAAAGCCTGCCGAAAGTTGTTCTGATTTCTTTAAATCCTTCAATAGAAAATTTGTAAAAATTATATTTTTAAATTTTATATTCAATTAAAAGTTTATTCTCTTAGAGGAGAACAAAGGGAAATTTTATATATATATATATATATACACACACATGAATAAACCCACCTTACCTAAATAAATTATAAAGTGTTATATACAATCTAAAACACGAATAGTCTATATTATTTAACTTAATTATGTAAATTTAACCCCATCAGGAGTAAACAAGGATAATGATTATACACAAAATAATTGCATAACTAAATACTTAAAAATTTGAGCTTTACATTTAGAGAAAACATTTAATTAAAAAAGTTTAAATTGTTTTTTTTTATAAAGTTCAAACACTTATAGATTGAACAGGAACTATATTATTTAATATTTTATATGCTTATTCCAAATTTGTATGCAAACTTTGTAGAAAGATAGGGGGAAATCGCCGTTTAACTACAAAAATATTAGTTTGATGAATTGCAAACTAAACACTCTCTAAATGTTTGGAAAGAAAACAACATGTGTTGGATATTCCTTCGATTTTATTGCATTTTTCACAGAAGTACAAAAGGCAGCACTGTGCGCCTTTCAGTTACTGAGTACTCTTGGCGCGAGAGGCACTCGAATCTTTGAGCCAGATATACCAGCAGGGCCAGATGTACTGGCAGGGCCAGATGTACTGGCAGGGCCAGATGTACCTGCAGGGCAAGATGTACCTGCAGGGACAGATTTACCGGCAGGGCCAGTGTAGCGGGTGCGAACTTGCTGGTCAAACGCTGCATGTCTTCGAGTTGCCGTCGTCTTTTTACGTCAGGTTTTGGGAAGTCGGAGAAGTACAGTTGGCGGTAAGTTTAGTTCATTCTGTAGTCACCAAAGTTTATTTTGGAGTCAGTCATTTACAATTTGGAAAATTTCGTGAACAGTGGATTTTCAAGAGGTGTCCATCTCGCAGTCTGTATGGTCATTTAGGGTGTCAGAAGAATCCATCAGAGTGTCAGATATGTCAGGTAGGTTGTAGAGTAGTCCATCTGGATGATAGTCGAGTCCGGTCGGTAGTTAACTGATTCTGGTCTGTCTTGTGTTACTCGTAGATGTGCAGTTGAACAGTTGTAAGTCATGTCTTGTTGTACAAGTCCTTGGCTGGTCGGTCTTGGTCGGTCGGTCTCCCTTGCTACAGCCACTGATCCTGCGGAAGGTAATCATTCAGTTTTATTAGGCACGCTATAGCTTTAAATTCAATTGATAAAATTTCTAGTAACGGTGGATTGAGTTTTAAAATTACAATAAAACGCTATTTACAAGTTTTAACAACTGAAATAAAATACTTAAACCTAAAATTGGCTATAAAAATCCAGATCAAAATTAAGTATGACATAAAATTTTCATAAAATGTAAGCAATTACTGTAGTATCTCCCACGAAATTATGTATATAAATAATTATTTATTTATTCTAATTTTGACCTTAAATTCGTACATTTAAAATAATACTTGGTAGAAAAAATTTACGCACAGAAATTATGGAACACCGAAGAATGAACTCCAATTAATAATACTAAAAGCGTTAGTTAAGTATTATACATGCCCTAATTTTGTTCAATTAGCTGTTTGTGTATTACATATGTCGGGCAATTTTTTTTAAATAACAAAAAATAATAATTCGGAATGCTTGAATTCTGAAACGATAGAAATTAATTTCTCTAAAAATTACAATGACAAGAATTTGCTACAAGCCAATATTAGAAGAGTCATGACCCTAATCAATAGTGTTCTATTTATAATTTTTTTCTTCAAAATAAACTTTTTTGTTTTGTTAGAAAATATATTTATTTCATTGAGATGTGCTTAACGGAGAATTAAGCTAGTAAGGTAGGAGTGCTACCAATTTATTCACTTAAAAAAAAAACTAATAATTTTTTAAGATAATTTTTGGGGCACAATATTATGTAAGGAATTATTCGATACTAGCTGCAGTACCCGGCTTTGCCCGGGCTGAACACCGGGTGATATATTGTCCGCGAGTTACAGCAAAATGGATAGCGATATGTCCAGTGTGTTGGAAATTAAGAAATGACACATAATTACTGTTTGTGTATCTGTGACCTATGATTTTCTGCTTACCCATGGCGATTGGTTGAAAGGTTTAGAAGTTGATGCGCTACAACGCCATCTAGCGGCGAGTTACAAAAAAAATGGATGATAAAAACACTTCGATGTGCCAACTTTCATGGCGATCGGTCAAACGGTGTAAGAGTTTATCGACGTCATACATACCAAAATCCAATTATATATATTCTTATATTTCGAAATTTTGGGGCTTTCACTTTTGCGAAAAGTGGATGTTCAGGACCTCGAATGATTTGGAACACTCCTTCTCGGAAGAAATGATATTTGAAATTCCTAAAATTGTCGAAATTTTGAGGCTTTGTCCCCAGAGGGGTAGGGGTGATTTTGAGGACCCTGAATGGCTGGGAAACAATAAAAATCGAAAGAATGATATTTGAAATTTTTTAAATTGTGGGGTTTTGACCCCTGAGGGGGGGGGGGGTGATGTTGAGGACCCCGAATGGCTCGTAAACACTCCAAATCGAAAAAGAATAGGTTTTTGGAAATTTTGGGAATTTTTTTAATTATTGGTTCTTTGACTCCTTGTGGGGGGAGGGTAGTTTGAGGAACCCGAATGGCTCGGAAACACTCCAAATAGTAAAAAAAGTAATCTTAATTTTAAGATATTTTTCGAAATTTTGGGGTTTTGCATTCCCCCAATCCCCTTACCACAAATTTGTTGGAGAACACGTCTTTGGGTAAACGTTCCGCCATCCCCCGGACACTTTAGTTAGTAATGACTTAATTTTAATACAATTTCCTCCAATTTTTCGAAATTTTGTGGCTTTCACTTTTGAGAAAAGGGGGGGGGGGGTGGAGGTTCATGACCTCGAATGATTCGGAACACTCTATCTCGAAATAAATGATATTTGAAAATCCTGAAATTTTCGAAATTTTGGGGCTTTGTCCCCAGAGGGGGAGGGGTTATTTTGAGGACCCTGAATGGCAGGGAAGCACTATAAATCGAAAGAGAATGATTTTTGAAATTTTCTAAATTTTGGGGCATTGACCCCTGAGAAGGGAGGGGGGGGGTGATGTTAAAGACCCCGAATGGCTCGTAAACACTCCAAACCGAAAGAGAATAGGTTTTAGAAAGTTTGGGAATTTTTTTTATTATTGGGTCTTTGACTCCTTGTGGGGGGAGGGTAGTTTGAGGACCCAGAATGGCTCGGAAACATTCCAAATAGTAAAAAAGTATACTTAAATTTAAGAAATTTTTGAAATTTTTTGTAATTTAGAGTTTTGCACTCCCCCCCCCCCTCCCACAAAATTGGGTGCGAAGTCGACTTTGGGTAAAAGTTCCACCATGCCCCGGACACTTTAGTTTGTAATGACTTAATTTTAATACAATTTTCTCCAATTTTTCGAAATTTTGTGGTTTTCACTTTTGAGAAAAAGGAAAGGGGGGGGGGGGGGGTTGTGGTTCAGGACCTCGAATGTTTCGGAAAACTCCATCTCGAAAGAATAGATATTTGAAATTCCTAAAATTATCGAAATTTTGGGGCTTTTTCCCAGAGGGGGGACGGGGGGTTCTAGGACCCTGAATGGTTCGAAAACGCTTAAGATCGAAAGAGAAAGATTTTTTTAAAATTTTAAACTTTCGAAATTTTGGGGCTTTAACCACCTGGGGGGGAGGGGGGAAGGGGTGATGTCAAGGACCCCGAATGGCTCGGAAACACTCCAAATCGAAAGAGGTATAAAGGAAAACTTATTACCTACCTATGAATAATTTTATAAATAAATTTATAAATAACTCTATGTTTAAGAATTTACGTACATACATAATATTAAACTTCAAACTATACACACCAAAAAAACTAAGGATGTTTGTGAAACTATTTTTTATTTGTCATAATGTTTAAAACATTTGTAGGATTTGTTGATATGTAAAACTGTGGTGGCCATATTCCGCTTATCCAAAGGAGTATAGAAATTAATAGAGATATCACTCCCTGTAAACACCACAAATCTTTGAATTAAGTAAAATAAAACATAGTCTAAAATGAAACAAAAAGTATAAATAAAAACTAATTTGTCAAAAAAAATTATTCAACTGGAATGACAATGTTAACATCTACCTGAAATTTAATTGAAGTAGGTAGGTAAGAATATATATATATATATATATATATATATATATAAGAAAATAAATGAAATTAAAACATACATAAATAAAATTATCTCACACTCAACCAAACATAATGTTTAATATGAAATAAAGGAAGATGGCAATTACACGTAACTATTCTAATTAATAAAAAAATCTACCTACCTGAAATAGTAAAATTCAAATTTTTCAACAATATATTACATAATTCATAAATATTTCTGGTCTTCGGTCTCAGTAGCCCTAAGACTCTTGACGCTCAGCAGATAAATTATCAACACTAAACCAAACTCCTTGCAAATAAGTTATAAGTAGGTACTGTTAAAGAATAATTTAAATTGTAATATACAAAAACGGTATTGAAAATTGAAACAAATATGGCGACACTACAAACTGTCAAGATATTTATTTTTTTTCTTACTCTCTACTTAGTTCCTTACAATAGCAAAACGTAACGTAATGGCTTGAAAGCTATTGCTCGGCAGACATACAGGAATGACACTAACAGTTTGTATATCTATGACACACGTTACATAAAATTAAGATATAATTTTTTAACCCGTTTAAATTTTTTTTTTTAGACAAAAGATAGCCTATGTCCATCCCCAGGATATAATCTATCTCCTTGCCAAATTTCATCACGATCCGTTCAGCCGTCCAGCCGGGAAAAGGGAACATACAGACAGACAGACAGACAGACAGAGTTACTTTCGCATTTATAATATTAGTAAGGATTGTAAAAACAATAATTGTTAATGATAGACAACCTTAACGTCTGTGAATTAAGTGTCTTCATTAGTAATTTTCAAGCACAAAGCGGTATACAGTACAGTAATTGTCATAATTATAAGTAATGTTTTTTCTGTTGTGTAAATGCAAATGAAATTGGCGTCATGTTGTTTCCCGCCTGAGGCAGGGTCGGCATGGATGGACACTCGCAGCAGCCGGCTGCCCTACCCGAGGGACAGACCTGTCGCTCTGGCAGCCTGGAGAATGCCTGAGGTGAGTTTAGGTGGAGTGTGGAGCAACAAAGGAATGAACTGGTAGGGGAAACGGGATCACTCCGAGAAAACTCAAAGGCCACGGCAACGTCCTCCATGTTTCCCACATGTGAAACATCCGGGTTCTACTGTAGGTTACCTTGGTGGGAGGACGATAAATTTTATTGTAACGATAAACAAAACAATCCCCAGAACAAACTACTGGTAAACCGTGAGGTGGATAGTGTTGCGCCCGTATGCCTATTACTGTGCAGTCGGGCCTAGGTGGGTTCGAGTGCCGAGCGGTACACTCGCTGATAGCCAAAATTAAGGGATAGGTACCCCAAGAAGGAACTCCGTGAATCTGTGGAAGATCTCTTTTACTCCTGCTCCCAACTCTACACTTCATTTGAGTACAAGTCAGCTACAACCACAATTACATTCTAGACATCCGCTCCCTCCGAGAGCCTAGCCTCCTCTACTGCTGTCCCCCAGCGTCTCCCGCATCAGTCCACCGCCAGCAACGCCCTAAAGAAAGTTCAGTTTTTCAGGCATCCGGTCACGAGGCACGCCGGCTTCCAGAAATCAGCAGCGACGCACTAGCACAATCATCCTTGGTTTGTACAGCATACAGAGTTCCACAAACAGTTCTGTGTACATGCCCGCTGACGTTTTCAGATTACAAACATTCGCTACGCATCAGCAGGCTAAGTGCACGTGTACCCTTTCCACTGAATCATAAGAACTATGTACTATCTTTATAAATGTCTTAAAACGTATGCTTAAATGAAATAATTACAATACAAAGAATACAAAGAAATAATCTTATCGATATGTCTGTCTTCCCGGAATCCCGGACACAACAATAGCATAAAAAACCTTCTCCATGAAAACCACTTCGATGTGCCAACTTTCATGGCGATTTTTCAAACGGTGTTGGATTTTATCGATTTCATGCATACATTCCAAAACCATATATACATGTGTGTGTCTGTCTATATATATATATATATATATATATATAGAGAGAGATAGAGAGAGAGAGAGAGAGGAGATTCGCAAATCCATAAAAATTAGGTTTTTCCTAAAACCCTGCAAAATTCACGTTTCTATGATTTTTGGGAAATAATTTTTTTTATTTATAGAGAGTACAATAAAAATTAAGAGTTTTAAGAGGAAAGCTTTATACTAACAATTTCCTGTTTTCAGTACACACTAGGATTTACATAAAAATTTTGCTACACGTTTCTAAAATGACTTCTTTATTTGATAAAACCTTTTATAAACAATTAAATTGTGTTAAATTACGAATTTATTAATAATCATTAGCAAAAACTTGAAATTATAGAAGAAAAACAAGGATACTATCGCATTAACCATGTATTATATATGATTAATACTACTAGAGGTTCTAGTTTCTTGTCCCGGGTTGGTTTATCTGAGTTGTTCGCAAAATAAGTCAAATTCAATGAAACTATGAACACAATGGGCTGAATTCAAAATTGAGGGTGGGTCATTAAAAACAAGACATGTTGGCTCAGGGGTGGAGATTATGGTTGCAAGAGCGGCTCAAGTATGAGGTGTGGCCTGATTGTTTATTTTTTTGGGAGGGGGGGGGGGGAACAGTGCCTCTCGCGCTACGTCAGAAGTAGGGCCGACAGATTTTAGTAGATTACTAAAAGTGTGAAACATAAGGCGAATAGAAAAAAATATATATATATTATGTGATATCTACTAAGTGAATGAAAACGGTTCTGTATGTATGTTGCAGCTGCCTTTTATATATATTCTGATCCTAACTCTTTTATTGGAGCTTGAACATGCATAGGATATAGATAATGCAACAGTAAAAGTAAGTTTAGTTTCTGTTTTTGTGGAATAGTTTTTCAATATTGTAATTTAAAATGTAACACATTTTAAACTGTGTTTTCTATATATTTTGTTTGATTATTGAACCTTGGATGATGTGTTTTATCTTGATATACAGAGTAGTATATAATAGGGGCCCCTGCGCCAGGCGCAGGCGCGTGGATTGTGATTGTCGGTCCGCCATCTTGGATTTTGACGTCACGGTGGCCATCTTGGACTCAAAATTCCTCAAAATTCCTCAAAATTGACTCAAAATGACTCAAAAAATCCCTTTTTAAGAAAAAAATTCACGTTTTCGAGGGAAAAATTCCCGTTTCGAGGGAAAATTAGGATTTCGAAAAACCACAAAAGTCGTTTTGCATTAAAAACCACGAAATTCCTGATAGAGGCTTAAGCATCCTTAACTCAAGCCTCAGTTAAGCCTCTTTTAGGATTATAACGTCACCGTTGCTATTTTCGTTACGCCCGCCATCTTGGAAATCCGTAATTTTTATGTTAGAAAATCGGGAAAAATTCCAAAATTCATCAAAAAATTAACGTAATAGAATTCGGATTGATTATATAGATGTACGTCCTTGGTTCGAAACCGGTGAGGGCAAAAAATAAAAAAAATCAGATCCTTCCTCCACAGAAGCCACCTACAGACTGACCTACACCACCAATAACTAGGTATTTACCATCAGCTGGTATGACATCATGTCCGCCATCTTGTCTTTGTCCGCTGGAGGGAACCATCTTGTTTTCGTCTGCTAGAGTGTGCTGGAGTCATGTTAGTATAATGTTCTGTTCACCATAACTTTGACCTTGACCTTGAAATTTAACCTTGACCTTGAAATTTGACCTTGACCTTGAAATTTAACCTTGACCTTGAAATTTGACCTTGACCTTGAAATTTGACCTTGACCTTGAAAATTTACCTTAGCCTTTGACCTTGACCTTGAACTTTGACGTTGACCTTGAAATTTGACCTTGACCTTGATGTCCATCACGGATCCGTCATTTTATGTTCAGTACATGTTACCAGGAGCTACCACATGCTAGTGGTCATTGCCACCATCATGTTTTCGTCTGCTGGAGGACTCCATATTGTGTGTACTCGTCTTACCATCATGATAATTTTTAATAACATGCTACAGTGCAGTAATTATTTCTTATTACTGAGGTGCCCGACATCTTGAAATTCGGCCGACATCTTGAAATCATGTAATTATTTAGTTATAAATGCGGGAAAAATTCCAATAGTCTCCGAAAAAATCAATTATTAATTTACAAATTGAATCGATGGATCCCTGTCCACGGTTCGATTCTTGACCAGAGACAGTTGTAACTAATTATTAAATAAATGTTAGGTTCTGTTTTCCATTACCTTTCGCGGAGTTAATTAATCATTCACTCTACGAAAAAAAAAAAACTCAAGTCAATATACCGGACCAACGAATTAAATCAGTGCCGATTAGCCTACTAATGAAAGTCTAATTTTTCAATAATCTGAATAACATATAAACCGTTCATGTACAAAGCCACACATATAGATCAATTGTCTTCAGTCCATGAGACCGAGTCATGTCATTATCAGACGTATAGGCTAGTCATTTCAGGATCACATGACCTTCGTTATCCATCGTGACATTTTTATACATTCTAAAGGACCAAGTGACCTTGAAAAATATTTTAGTAACACCAAGAGGTGATAAACTAGTATATATTCAATCACTACATTTTGTACCACGCGCAATCAACAAAAGAAGGAAGCACCAACAACGAAAAGACAGCACCACAAACGAAAAGGAAGCACATTTGGAAGCACCAACAAAGAAAAGGCAGCACCGCCAACGAAAAGGAAGCACATTTGGAAGCACCGACAAAGAAAAGACAGCACCGCCAACGAAAAGGAAGCACATTTGGAAGCACCGTCAACGGAAAGGCAGCACCGACAACGAAAAGGAAGCACATTTGGAAGCACTGACAACGAAAAGGCAGCACCGCCAACGATAAGGAAGCACATTTGGAAGCACCGAAAAAGAAAAGACAACACTGACAACGAAAAGGAAGCACATTTGGAAGCACCGTCAACGAAAAGGCAGCACCGACAACGAAAAGGAAGCACATTTGGAAGCACTGACAACGAAAAGGCAGCACCATCAACGAAAAGGAAGCACATTTGAAAACACAAGTTACGAGAACTTAGTCTTAGTTAGAAATATGAATACAAGAAAAAAAAAACATTAAATTTTTATAATTGCAATTATTTATTTCTTTACATTATACAAATACAAGTAAAACAAGCCATTATTATATGTAGCCAGCTTTCCTCAGTTCTTTGAGTATGAATGATATTTCTTTGATGCACGAATAGTTTCCTGCACAAATAGAGTCATGTAGAAGTCTTAGCCGGTCAACCAATATGTTTGGATCGTTCCATGAAGTGTAATCAGTCTCTTCTACCACCATCTTACTTGTTTGATTATTATAAATATTATTTTCTCTGGTGTCTTCCGTTTTAACACCATCCTCAGGGTAACTTTCATTATCGAGACAATGATCATCACAAGCTTGATCCGATTTATTTAATATATCACGTTGTTTCCATCGTTTCGGTCTCAGGACACCACCACAGTCTTCGATCTTGCCTGCTTTAGTTGCTTCATCACAGTCTATACCTTTGTCAACAGCCGCAGAGTCGCTGTAGCAATCACCGTAGAAGGCATCATCTTCACCCAGATTACCGTAAGAATTCGATGTCGATGATGTCGAAGCGTCTTCATCGTCTTCATGCTTCCTTTTTAGGAGTCCATCATTTTTACAAAGTAGGAAAGATCTACTTGAATTCGGCTGGAATGTATTCTCACTTTTTACGTTAAAGATTCTTCCATTGTCTTCATTCTTCCATAAATCATAATCGTCCTTCAATTTAAGTTCTTTGTCGAGATCGGAAGAACCGCGATCATAATCTCTCCCAAGACAAGGAAAATTATTGTCGTAATGCAGATCACTCTTCCTTAGTCTAGTAGAGCCATCGTTGTCCTCTAGCTTGTACACAGGCTTGACGTTACAAGTTCTGTCATGTCTTTTTAAGCTCTCTCTCCGCGTAAACGACTTGCTACATCGAACACAACTTATCATATTACGTAGTGGATTTTTATCACAGTCATTCTTCTCGTTTGTCTTCCATTCTTTCTCAAGATAAATTCTTTGCTGCAAAACTTACACCTGTGTCCTTTCGTTACAGCAACAGTCACCGAATCAGGATTCATATTAGTTACTGAGACTATGGTCAGATGCAAACTGAATTAATTAAATTAGTTACATTACTTAAATATAATTTTTAATATTTCATCTGCAAGAATTAAGTTACATCATACAAAAGAAATTGTTATATGTGGTCTCGATTATTAGCATGTGATGTCGCCACGTGTTGTGTTGAGTCATAATTTATTTAGTTCTTTTATGTGGTATGCGGGAAGCTCACTAACGATCGCAAAACAAGGATGGCTTCGCTAGACATCAAGGAGAAGGAAGTTCGTCTTACATGTTAGTGCTCCACGGATGTCTCATGACATATTATTTGACTGAGTAATGGTTGCTTAATTTTTATTTCCACCTGGTAAAAAAATTACAAGTGCTGATTTAGTAACAGATATTCTCGAATTAAATGTAACTCTAAATAACACGTCACATGTAACAATTTCTTTTGTATGATGTAACTTAATTCTTGCAGATGAAATATTAAAAATTATATTTAAGTAATGTATCTAATTTAATTAATTCAGTTTGCATCTGACCATAGTCTCAGTAACTAATATGAATCCTGATTCGGTGACTGTTGCTGTAACGAAAGGACACAGGTGTAAGTTTTGCAGCAAAGAATTTATCTTGAGAAAGAATGGAAGACAAACGAGAAGAATGACTGTGATAAAAATCCACTACGTAATATGATAAGTTGTGTTCGATGTAGCAAGTCGTTTACGCGGAGAGAGAGCTTAAAAAGACATGACAGAACTTGTAACGTCAAGCCTGTGTACAAGCTAGAGGACAACGATGGCTCTACTAGACTAAGGAAGAGTGATCTGCATTACGACAATAATTTTCCTTGTCTTGGGAGAGATTATGATCGCGGTTCTTCCGATCTCGACAAAGAACTTAAATTGAAGGACGATTATGATTTATGGAAGAATGAAGACAATGGAAGAATCTTTAACGTAAAAAGTGAGAATACATTCCAGCCGAATTCAAGTAGATCTTTCCTACTTTGTAAAAATGATGGACTCCTAAAAAGGAAGCATGAAGACGATGAAGACGCTTCGACATCATCGACATCGAATTCTTACGGTAATCTGGGTGAAGATGATGCCTTCTACGGTGATTGCTACAGCGACTCTGCGGCTGTTGACAAAGGTATAGACTGTGATGAAGCGACTAAAGCAGGCAAGATCGAAGACTGTGGTGGTGTCCTGAGACCGAAACGATGGAAACAACGTGATATATTAAATAAATCGGATCAAGCTTGTGATGATCATTGTCTCGATAATGAAAGTTACCCTGAGGATGGTGTTAAAACGGAAGACACCAGAGAAAATAATATTTATAATAATCAAACAAGTAAGATGGTGGTAGAAGAGACTGATTACACTTCATGGAACGATCCAAACATATTGGTTGACCGGCTAAGACTTCTACATGACTCTATTTGTGCAGGAAACTATTCGTGCATCAAAGAAATATCATTCATACTCAAAGAACTGAGGAAAGCTGGCTACATATAATAATGGCTTGTTTTACTTGTATTTGTATAATGTAAAGAAATAAATAATTGCAATTATAAAAATTTAATGTTTTTTTTTCTTGTATTCAGATTTCTAACTAAGACTAAGTTCTCGTAACTTGTGTTTCCAAATGTGCTTCCTTTTCGTTGATGGTGCGGCCTTTTCGTTGATGGTGCTTCCTTTTCGATGTCGGTGCTTCCAAATGAGCTGCATTTTCGTTGGCGGTGCTGCCTTTTCGTTGTCGGTGCTACTAAATGTGCTTCCTTTTCGTTGTCGGTGCTGCCTTTTCGTTGGCAGTACTTCCAAATGTGCTTCCTTTTCGTTGTCGGTGCTGCCTTTTCGTTGACGGTGCTTCCAAATGTGCTTCCTTATCGTTGGCGGTGCTGCCTTTTCGTTGTCAGTGCTTCCAAATGTGCTTCCTTTTCGTTGTCGGTGGTGCCTTTCCGTTGACGGTGCTTCCAAATGTGCTTCCTTTTCGTTGGCGGTGCTGTCTTTTCTTTGTCGGTGCTTCCAAATGTGCTTCCTTTTCGTTGTCGGTGCTGCCTTTTCGTTGTCAGTGCTTCCAAATGTGCTTCCTTTTCGTTGTCGGTGCTGCCTTTCCGTTGACGGTGCTTCCAAATGTGCTTCCTTTTCGTTGGCGGTGCTGTCTTTTCTTTGTCGGTGCTTCCAAATGTGCTTCCTTTTCGTTGGCGGTGCTGCCTTTTCTTTGTTAGTGCTTCCAAATGTGCTTCCTTTTCGTTGGTGGTGCTGTCTTT
Source organism: Bacillus rossius redtenbacheri (assembly GCF_032445375.1). Lineage (NCBI taxonomy): Eukaryota > Metazoa > Arthropoda > Insecta > Phasmatodea > Bacillidae > Bacillus > Bacillus rossius. The sequence goes on from NC_086343.1 coordinate 36,721,236, forward strand.
TCGTTGTTGGTGCTTCCTTCTTTTGTTGATTGCGCGTAGTACAAACGTAGTGATTGAATATATACTAGTTTATCACCTCTTGGTGTTACTAAAATATTTTTCAAGGTCACTTGGTCCTTTAGAATGTATAAAAATGTCACGATGGATTACGAAGGTCATGTGATCCTGAAATGACTAGCCTATACGTCTGATAATGACATGACTCGGTCTCATGGACTGAAGACAATTGATCTATATGTGTGGCTTTGTACATGAATGGTTTATATGTTATTCAGATTATTGAAAAATTAGACTTTCATAATAGGCTAATCGGCACTGATTTAATTCGTTGGTCCGGTATATTGACTTGAGTTTTTTTTTTTTCGTAGAGTGAATGATTAATTAACTCCGCGAAAGGTAATGGAAATCAGAACCTAACATTTATTTATTAATTAGTTACAACTGTCTCTGGTCAAGAATCGAACCGTGGACAGGGATCCATCGATTCAATTTGTAAATTAATAATTGATTTTTTCGGAGACTATTGGAATTTTTCCCGCATTTATAACTAAATAATTACATGATTTCAAGATGTCGGCCGAATTTCAAGATGTCGGGCACCTCAGTAATAAGAAATGATTACTGCACTGTAGCATGTTATTAAAAAATTATCATGATGGTAAGATGAGTACACACAATATGGTGTCCTCCAGCAGACGAAAACATGATGGTGGCAATGACCACTAGCATGTGGTAGCTCCTGGTAAAATGTACTGAACATAAAATGACGGATCCGTGATGGACATCAAGGTCAAGGGCCAAATTTCAAGGTCAAGGTCAAAGGCTAAGGTCAATTTTCCAGGTCAAGGTTAAATTTCAAGGTCAAGGTCAAATTTCAAGGTCAAGGTCAAATTTCAAGGTCCAGGTCAAATTTCAAGGTCCATGTCAAATTTCAAGGTCAAGGTCAAAGTCCAAGGTCAAGGTCAAAGTTCAAGGTCAAGGTCAAAGTTATGGTGAACAGAACATTATACTAACATGACTCCAGCACACTCTAGCAGACGAAAACAAGATGGTTCCCTCCAGCGGACAAAGACAAGATGGCGGACATTATGTCATACCAGCTGATGGTAAATACCTAGTTATTGGTGGTGGTAGGTCAGTCTGTAGGTGGCTTCTGTGGAGGAAGGATCTGATTTTTTTTATTTTTTGCCCTCACCGGTTTCGAACCAAGGACGTACATCGATATAATCAATCCGAATTCTATTACGTTAATTTTTTGATGAATTTTGGAATTTTTCCCGATTTTCTAACATAAAAATTACGGATTTCCAAGATGGCGGGCGTAACGAAAATAGCAACGGTGACGTTATAATCCTAAAAGAGGCTTAACTGAGGCTTGAGTTAAGGATGCTTAAGCCTCTATCAGGAATTTCGTGGTTTTTAATGCAAAACGACTTTTGTGGTTTTTCGAAATCCTAATTTTCCCTCGAAACGGGAATTTTTCCCTCGAAAACGGGAATTTTTTTTCTTAAAAAGGGATTTTTTGAGTCATTTTGAGTCAATTTTGAGGAATTTTGAGGAATTTTGAGTCCAAGATGGCCGCCGTGACGTCAAAATCCAAGATGGCGGACAAGACAATCACAATTCACGCGCCTGCGCCTGGCGCAGGGGCCCCTATTATATACTACTATACAGTACGTGAAATAAAACTTGCCTTTAACCACTGGTAAGTAACTTACATGGGTATTAAAAAAATATATATTTAAAATTTGTTATGTTATGTACACGAAAGCAGTATAAAAAAGGGGCTCCAAGGACAGGCTTCAGGCTGAGAATTGAGGATGGGTTCAATGATCGACCTCTCTGACGTCACCGCAGCCATCTTGGACTCAAAAATTCCTCAAAAATGACTCAAAATGCCTCAAAATTCTTTTTAAAAAAAATCTTTTTTTTTGTTTGAGGTGAAAATTCCCGTTCTGAGGGAAAATTACCCGTTTTTGTCCTTAAAAATGCCATCGGATTCGAAATTCCTAAAAGCTGATTAAATTCCTTAGTGACTAGCCACTCTACGACACACCTTGACAATTAGTATGACATTACCGCCATCTTGTATTAAGACATCACTGTTGCCATTTCGTTACGCCCGTAATCTTGAAAATCCATAATTATAATCCGAATAATTCGTAAAAAAATTACTTCCATCTTGAAAATCGGTAATTATTATCAGATTTTAAAGAGAAAAAAATAAAATTATAAAAAAAAATAATTAATCTAAATTTATTAAAATATTATTTAAAATATACAATTACGTACTTGGTTCGAACCCGGCGAGGCCAAAAAATTAAAAATGACGACTGATCCTACTTTCATGGAAGCCGCAGGCAGACTGATCACACACCACTATTTCCAAGGTATATAGTGACAGCTAGTATGATGTCACGTCCGCCATTTTGTTTTCGTCTGCTGGTGTCCGACATTTGACCTTGACTTTGAACCTGACCTGTAACCTTGACTACAGTGCCATCTAGGATCCACCATCTTGTTTTCAGTACTCGCTACCAAGAGCGCTAGTAAACTCTCATCGCCTGCTAGAAGACCTTGCCGCCATTTTGTTTTCAATACTTGTTACTAGGAGTGCTAGAGTCACGTAGTACACAATGTCATCTGCTAGAATGTGTTGCCGTCATATTAGATTAATTTTTAGCCACTAGAGTGCAATATTATATTTTAACAGACAGTTTAGGGTCTTTCTCTCACTATATCCACAATTTGGATATTTGGACGACATATTGGAAATTCGTTATTATTGACCTATAAATTCAGAAAAAATTCCAAAATTCATTAAAAAACACTTATAAAAATAAAGATATATTCGAACGATATTCTAACTCAGTTCTATCCTTTATTGATGCAAAACAATATACTTTCAGGTAAAATAATACTATTTGAATTAAAATTATCATAAAGGTTACATGTTCGAGAAATATAGCAACACAAATTCAAATAAAAAAAATTGGTTCTCTGTAAAGTCGGTTTACGGACGATAGTTTAACGTGACAACGTCATAACAAAACATACTTTTAAGAATAAAAATAAATTATTTTTATTTTAATAATAAAAGAATAAATACTTCAAATTGTAGGCCTACTAGTAATCAGATTTTTAAAATGCAAGAATAATTAACCTTTATTGTCGAAATTGTTGTAATAAGCAATGAAAACCACATTAACTTTTCACTTCACTTTAAAAACAGTCGACGAAACAGTTCACGAGTAGATGACTGGTAATTAATTTTAAAAACTGGCGTTTAGCTATAAACTTGAAACATAATTATGAACAAGTTTTCATGTAAAAAAACGGGGCGACACCGCTTGACCGTATGGTCATTAGACCGTTTCAGAGAAAAGTGTGTCAGAATCACTGCTAGCCCCGCCCCCTCGCTGCCATTGGCCGGTAGCTAGTGGGGAAAGGGAACGTGACCAGGAGAAGAACAACATAAGTACGCCAACTCTCAGACACAATCAGGGTGTCCCCAGCTAGTACTTTTTCGAGTTTTTTGCCTTGAATATAATATTATGTTTACACTAAATTGTTTTATTATTAAGTGTTATTCAAACACACACAGGAGTGGAAGGGAATCTAATTTTTCAGTTGACGACGACGAGTCAGGTCAGGAACTCAATTCGGTCGTTCGGCATTAATTAAGTCATATTTTTTGTTCCTGGCTTTTATTCTGTCGACAGAAATAATTAATTTAAATTTAGATTATCAATGTACTAATATCGTTTTCATGTTCTGGTTTCATCGGTGGGAGAAAAAATGAAACTGACAATGAAATCTTACATGAAACATCAATATGTTTCAAATAATCCAATTGAAAAAGAAAATACAGCTGACAACGGCCAGTTTTAGACATAAGCAAAGTTTATCTAGGAGCGAGAGTGGAAGCTCTTTTTGATGGGATTAGATAAGAGCATAGTTAGACCAAGTGATGTAGGTTAACACTATTGAAAGTTAATTGTTTGGCCTTCTATGTTGTATTTTGGAGCCAAGTTTTAAAACGAATAAATTTTAATGACTCTGTTCTAAAAGGTTTAGCCTTGCTGAGTCCAGAAAAGTATAAATCAGATGACAATCACAGTATAATGCCACTTGCCAAATGTTTTCTTAATGTTATTGAAGAAAAATATTTCGATAACCTGGATAGGGAATGGCGTTTATTAAAGACTGTTGAAGCACTGAAGAAAGACGACGAATTTATGGTGTGCGGTAACAATGACCCACACAGATTTTATTTTAAGTACTATTTATTTATTTTCTTACCATACTATTTCGTTTGATTGTTATTATTTATGCTCAGTCTAAATGCCAATTAACTACATGCATTCATGTTTAAAAGCTGTCAACATCTGTAATAGAAATTTGAACAAACCAAGTTAAAGCCACTTGACATAACCCAAAAATTGTATTTACCTCTGGAAATGATATATGATTAATTTAATTTATAACACTAATTTTATGTTGTGAATATTTCCTAATCGATTTCCTGTTTGTTTTCATATATTGTATTGTTGACTGGAGTTCTATCTAATAGTGCTCAACGTATTGTCCTGGGTGTACATCATCTACTTCTGACTCATCCGTGATATTATATTCATATAAATAATAATTTTAATATATAAATTTAGGAAGAAAAATTCTAATATTTTATTGTTGGAAATCCTTGTGTCATTATAGTGTACTGTGTTGTGTTGAATAAATGTTTATTGTGTTTTTTAAGTAAAATAAGGATTTGTACATACATATAGTCCTACACTTTTTACCTAACAATCAAATTAAGTTAATAATTGAATTATTAATGCAGTGTCAACACCTACACACAATATAGCTACCTATAAGTTACAGTAGAGAAGAAATATAATGGATTTTTGGAATACAGTTTTTGGAATGAAAAATGCTGTAGGAGACCAAATGTTCCATTCTATAACAGTGTTCATTAAAGCCATGCTATGCTTGCCTCATTCATACGCAGCAACTGAAAGAATATTTTCTGCAGTAACATTGACCAAAAATAAAATTATAAACAAAGTACAATCACCACTGGTAAATGCATTTCTTTTGGTAAAATTAAATTGATGTACACAGCTGCAGATTTTACTGTTTCAGGAGAACCCCAGGAGCATATGAATTGTCTCGCGTGACTCAAGGGAGCCAGCAATTCGAAACAGCTTTGTGCATTAGCATAGAAGAATTTTAATTTCAAAGAAATAGGTACTACCTATTGTAGCCGTTACGAAGGTGCGACTTCCGGAACTTTTTTTACATAGTTTTTCGTTTCATGGTCCATAGACCCCAAAACCATCGTCAACTCAAAAGCTTGTATATTTATACATATGTGTATATATATATATATATATATATATATATATATATATATATATATATATATCACTTTCTTGTGGACGCGATAACTGTCCTAATTTTTCTCAAATCAATTCCAAACTAATATAGAAAATCTAAATGTGGAAAATCTCGATCGAGTTCGTTAATGAGCAATATCCGAAGAAAGGGGTAGAAATGGGGAAGGTTTTTTCAAAAACAGAAAAATCGTTCTAAATCACGCAATATGGAAAATATCACATCCTTTGAATTTATTAAAATTCTTAGGAGTAATGCCAAAATATTTTCTCTGAATAAGTTTTTGATACGACCGACGGTATCTCCAAGGGGTTGAAAAAACAAGGGTTGGCGGACAAAAAAAATCATAACTGTGTTCGTAGGTAAGGCATCAAATTTGTACTAATTATGTATTTTTCTTATAATTTCTATATAAACTTTTGTCTGGAACAATTTTTGATTAGACGAACCATTGCAGTAATGTAGTAAATAAAATAACGATAAAAATTAAGAAATATATATATTTCATAACTCCCTCAGTAAGTACACCATCAAAATCGTTATAATTGTTAGTAAATTTTATAATTTTTATCTAAAACTTTTGTCTGAAATTATTTTTTATATGTCGAACCATTGTTGCAGGGGGTGGAAAAAATAAAGGTGTTGAATTAAAAAAAATCATAATGTACCATGTACACTCATAAATCCCTTTATCGTGAAACCTTAAAGTATTCAGTACATCTTTCATCTGAAATAAATTTTTATACGACCAACCACAACTTCATGGAGTTGAAAAAACAAGGGTTGGTGGCAAAAATCATAACTTCCTTCGTAGGTACAACACAGAATTCGTACGAATTGTGTATCAATCATATAATTTTTATCTAAAACTTTTGTCTAAACAATTTTCGATCGGAACATCCATTACTGCAAGGGGTTGAAAAAATCAGGGGTAGAATTAAAAAAAAACTCATAACTCTCATTAGTTACAATATAACATTCTTCAAGTTGTTGGTAAACCTTATAATTTTTATCAAAAACCTTTGTCTGAAACAATAAAATTGATTGGAAGTATTATTGCTACAAGGGGTTAAAAAAATAAGGGGCAGAATAAAAAAAATTCATAACTCCCTTAGTGGTACACTTTCAAATCCGTTCAAATTGTTTGTTAATCATATAATGTTACTTAAAACTTTAGTTTGAAACAATTTTTGATAATGCAAACCAATACTTCAAGGGCTGGAAATAACAAGGGTAGAAAAACAAAAATACATTAATTTTTTAAAATACTTTTACTATCAAATTAAATATAATTTATTGTAAAAATTCCTAAGTTTTATCTAAAACAATTGGTTTAAATAATATTTGATGAAACTAACTATTAACATAAAAACAGGGTTCGAAATTTAAAAAGAAAGTAAATTTTTGAGTATCAATTTCGTTGGAATTTATTAATAACAATCTTAAGATTATCTTAAACCTTTGTCCGAAAAAAAATTATATGACATTAGTGTAAGATACAAAAAACAGTGTTTGAAAATCAAAAATAATTTAATGACTACCTTAGTAGACATATTATGAATATCTTTAAGACATTAAGTTAAAAACATTCAAAATATTTTTGCTTCATGTAATATGAGAATATGTTACACCAATCCTTTTTGAAGATTGGCGAACAGATAGGTATTTATGTCAGCTACATTAAGTTCTTAAAATGCTCTAGGATTTTATAGAAGTTTCAAAAATATTTCCAGAAGAATAGTTACTTCGAAACTACCTACGCCTGTAGAATGTTTGTTACAAAAAGATTTTTTTTTTAAATAATTATGCATTTAACATTAGAATATGAAGCTGTTATTATGACGATATACATAATCATAACAATAATAATTTGAAGCTGTTATTAAGACTATATACGTACCTAATAATAATAACAACAATAACAGTCATTGTCAAGTCTCTAACAAATTTTTACATACAGCTTTTGTTAGGCGTAATTGTAACTTTACAGAACTTAATCAACAAATCGTGTAACTATGCACCCAACGAAACATTTATCAAAAATAAATGTAAACTGTATAAACTAACGTGAATGGGTGGGCTAAGCCGCTTTAATCTGTTAAAAAGTACAACAGACATAATATGGAGCATGAAAGTCGTACTAGCTGTGCGGCACCCCCAGGGCAGGAGAGAGAAGTCTGCCGGGGAGGGAGCCCTCCTTTCCAAGTAAACAAGTCGGCCTACACTGGGTGAAAAATTGTCGCGCGAATAACTAACGCCTAGCGTTTTTCACACAATGAAAGATGTATTTAAAAGTTACTTCTACATTTTATTAAATACACGAAAACTGATTGAAATAAACGTATGGGCAAAGTAACTTAAGTTACAAGTTTCAAAGATATATTTTGTAAGGTGCAAAAATAAACAGAGTTAATTTTACAAGTAAAAACAAGATAGTATAATTTACCGCAAGTTAATATAGAAACGCATTCTAAATAACAGTGAATAGTAAATGAGATCTACACATGTGTAGGTTTATTTACCACCCATATTATAATGTTTAAAACTTATAGCCCAGGCATTTTAGGGGAAAAATCGAGCAAACCTAAAAAAAAAAAAAAAAAAGTTTGAAATTTGGCACAGACGTTCCTTTGGGTGTTAAAAATTGATCCTAAAAAGTCCCCATCTCTCAGATGCCGGCTTCATACTTTTTTAAGGCAATAAGCGCGTAAGTGCCGAAATCACAGATGGTCCCCCAGGTTCTTTGTATCAGTGTTCGAAGTCAGGCTGGATAAACGAGGAACTATTTTTAGCATGGCTAAAACATTTCAGTGCCTTTTGTAAACCAGATCCTAACAATCCAGTATTGCTTGTTCTGGACAACCATTCCAGCCACATATCTCACGAGTCATATGAATTTTGTCATCACAATGGAATAATCATGCTGTCTCTGCCTCCACAAACATCCCATTGAATGCAGCCTTTGGATGTTGCTTTCTATGCACCGCTGAAGAAGGCCTACCACGAAGCATGCAGAAGATGGATGGTAAATCATCCCCACGAAAAACTCAGTCCAGATGAACTTTCAGGACTCTTTAAAATTGCGTTTATGAAGGTAGCAACAATTGAGAAGGCAGTCAATGGTTTTCGGAAAACTGAAATTTTCCCTCTAGATCCAGATATTTTTTCTGAAGAGGAATTCTTTCCCAGTAACCTGCAAGAGTGGATAGGTCTATCATAGAAGAAGGAATTGAAAATGTTACCACTGTCACTTCTCCTTTTATTTCAAGTTCAACTACTGGGAACAGAATTGTCTCGCCCAATATGGATTTTACACATTCCAGTTGTGCTGGTCCTTCGTGTTCTTTCCAGGATGTGGCTCCAGTGCCAAAAATAATTTCTCGGGTCGCAATAGAGTCAAAGACAAGGCCTAGAAGAAAAAATTGCATTCTCAGATCCTAACTTCAACTCCGCAAAATAAATGTCTTGAAGATGCTAGGGCAAAAAGGGCTGTTGCAAAAAAAAAGTTCGAATAAGAAAGAAGAAAGGACTTCATGGAGAATTAGGCCCAGATTCCCGGCCAAAAAAGAAACAGTCATAAAAAGATACTTCCAGTTAGTTCCTCAGAAGATGATGCAGTTGCTGATCCTTGTGATGACATAGAACCAACAATAAGCAATGCCAAAGACTTTTTCATTCTTTGTGGAGATGAAGGACATGACAATGAACTTTGGTATAGGTGCACTTCGTGTTCAGAGTGGGCTCATGTAGAGTGCACTGGTTTTGATACACCAGACAATTATATTTGTGACTATTGGAAGTCATAAATACCAATCACTTAAGAGTTGATTTTATCAGCTATAATTTACATAATTTTTATTTTGTCTGAACAATTTTTTTTTTCACACAAAATATTTTAATTCATTTGCTTTTAGTGTGCTATGCATTTATTTGTGCTTTAAGTATTAGTTAAGTGACAGCCATATGTCCAAAATAATTTAAATATATTGGTGAATATAAATGATCGGAATTACCCAAACGTCGGGGTAATTCCAACCAAACATATGACTTATTAAAAAAAATTTTTCCCAAACCAATAACAATTTCTTTATTTCTAATACCCACAAGTCAAGTCATAATATAGGAGAATATCTGTTTTACACCTCCATTCCGTAACAAATTGTCATAATATGGACAATCTTGCTTAAGTGATCGGAATTCCCCCACTCTACCCTATGCGATAATAATTGACTGACATATTAGGGATTACAAGGAACTACTGCACAACAATGGGTTTTTGAGCAATTTAGGTTAATATTGACTATAGCATTTTACCAGAAATAAAAATAATGCAGGTTTTAAATTTGGCACAGACGTTCCTTTGGGTGTTAAAAATTGATCCTAAAAAGTCCCCATCTCTCAGATGCCGGCTTCATACTTTTTTTAAGGAAATGAGGGCGTAAGTGTCGAAATCTGCATATCACGACTGCTGTGCGAAAAATATTAATTCAGTTGTATCGTAACTTGACATAACATGACAAAACAAAACATAGTTTTTCATTTCACTAATGTCCTGCTGAATAGCTGATATACTGTAAATCTTTCCTGTTGTCTTGCTTGAGGGTGGATGGACAATTTCAATGTGTGCATCTTCTAACCTCGCAGTCAACATCGCAAGGATGTCTGTATCAGTAGCTATTACTTTTACACAACAGCTTGTTGAATACTGAAGAGCAATAGCTGCTATAGTGGTATCAGCATCTCCTGAGCACTGAATTTCGTGATGACCTGAAGTTAGAAAATAAGTTACTAATAATTTGATGAGCCCATTTTTGTTATGGCCATTCCTCAGAAAGTCCATTTGCGTCGATGTAACAACATTGTTAGCAGCTATTGAAATATCGGTGGAAGACCTCCCTGCAGAACGCCGCCTTCGCTCTTCCTCTTTAGTGGTTAACTTGTCATAACCATCAAACACTACAGTTGCTGTCACAGAAAAATGTTTTTGGACGAATGTAACATAAACCTCACATATTTGACCAAATGTAGTAGGTCTTGGCCACACAAGTACATGCAAGAGGTATCCTCCATCGATAACTACTTTGCAGTCTACACTAATGCTCTCATTGGTTACCTCACACCTTTTTAAGATCTTTGCTATGACCGGATCAGATACAACCAGTGCTTTCTTCGGTAAGGGAAAGAAGCAAGCATGGAACATCATCAAGAACGATGTTTCCATTCGGAGAACAGTACATGTTTTTACATGTCCACATGCGGACAAGAAGATAGTTATTGCAGCTGGAGAAAAGTTTGCAATTGCAATGTATCAAAGACATGATAAGTATTCCACTTTGGATGATATGAGAGTATATATGTATACCTGCAAGATAGCAAAGATGCCTGTTAGTGCTTCTTTCCAGCTAGCCTCTCTTCCACCAACCAGTGCCGCATGTGAACAGCATTCTCTTCGGGTTTACCTACAGGTGCAAGAGTGGCTGGGCCATTCATTAGATCCTGTTGAGTGGGGATGGAAAAGTGTGAGTGGCACACTTGTTCCTATAACAACATCCCTTCCTACAGCTCCAGAACAGCTCCTGAATTTGATATCATGTAACTGTAAAAGTGAATGCAGCCACAAATGCGACTGTGTGCGGATGAAGTGTGGATTGCAGTGTGGTATTATGTGCACCAAATGTCGTGGGGCAACATGCACTAATGTTGTTTATCAATGATCGTTCTGATGAAGAGGACTTTAATGGACTGATTATTTTTTTATTTTGTAGTTCCATTAATTGATTTTAGATCAGGTTTCTTATTTTTGCTGTGTATTATGCAACAATAATGGATGTTAAATAACTAAGTGCCTTTTACTTCACATCTTATACAAGTTACGATACAACTGAATGAAAATTTTTCGCGCAACAGTCGTGACATGCATATTTCGGCACTTACACCCTTATTGCCTTAAAAAAGTATGAAGTCGGCATCTGAGAGATGGGGACTTTTTAGGATCAATTTTTAATACCCAAAGGAGCATCTGTGCCAAATTTCAAGACTACATTATTATTTTTCAGGTAATATGCTATAGTCAATATTGACCTAAATTGCTCAAAAACCCATTGTTGTACAGTAGTTCATTGTAATCCTTAATACGTCAGTCAATTATTATCGCATATACATGTTTGACCAACCGATTTAAAGCTAATAAAATAACGGAAATTTTTTTATATAGGTATATTTTTGCCTATCAGTGGTGAATTTGATGTAACTGGTGATTGTATAGAGCAGTGATATATTTTACTTCCATTAGTTGAGTATAAATTAGGTTATAAGATAATTTTTGCCATGTATAAAGTAATAAAAACGAATGATTAAGGACTAAGGGCCCTTAACTTTAAAATTTTGACCAAATTTTGATATATTAGAATGAGTTTTTTTCACGCAACAGTCGTGATATGCATATTTCGGCACTTACGCCCTTATTGCCTTAAAAATGTATGAAGCCAGCATCTGAGAGATGGGGACTTTTTAGGATCAATTTTTAACACCCAAAGGAACATCTGTGCCAAATTTCTAAACTGCATTATTTTTTTTCAGGTAGAACACTAAAATTCATGGGCTGTTAAGCTATAAAAATTATATCGCATTTCGATATATTAAAAAACCATCACTTACCGTAACCTTTAATTAAACTATTAGCTTAAGTGACTAAACAAATGCGTTTCAAAAGTTAATTAAAAATTATAATAAACTATCAATAATTTCATTAAAAACATAAACTTTGACTTGCGTGGTTGTTCTGTCAGGACTGTGAACGCAGGCGTGTTGAAGGAACAGCTAAATGACTGGCTAACTGGCGTGAGGAAAGCCTTCCCCCACCCGCATGACCCGCCCCCCCACTACCATTGGCCAGGTAGGTAGCGTACGGTCTAGTGTCGCTACGGTCTTCTGAGGGCGACCCTAAAAAAACTGTAATCAAATGTATATCATCAATTATGTGAATCACCATCATTTTTTGGTCAATTGTAACATAACCTATTATTACTGCACTCGCCGACAATTGCTACTTTTGTTAATAGTAAAATAATAAATAGGTACTTGAAATTATACTAGTAATCAGATTTTTAAAATGCAAGAATAATTAACCTTTTTTGCCGAAATTGTTGTTTTTAATAAGCAATGAAAACCACATTAACTTTTTACTTCACTTTATAAACATTCGAATGGAAGAGAGATAGATGCGGCGCAAACGTACAATGAGCGTAACGGGACACAGCGAACGGAACAATGTGCGTAACGGGACACTTTTTCGTCCGTGCAGCCTGCGTTCATCGATTTATTAGACGTTGTCACGTCAAAAATTTAAATACATAAATTCTACTAATACAAACAAGTAAATTAATAGCGTTTCTCGATTTCTACAGTCTTCTTAGAAGGTGAAGCAAGTCCTTTGCTTGCCTTGACATGTGTTTTCGAGTCAGTTATTCATAACAGTTGATTAACCATACATGTATATTCAGTAGCCGGGCACGTAATAGGCGGCCAGGCACACTCAGTCCATGGCCAGGCACGTATTTGACGGTTAGGCACGTCCAGTAAGTGGCAAGGCGCACCCATCGGTAGCCAGGAGTGTCCCCTGGGAGCGAACTTCTTCGTAAGCTCACCTGCAAAGACAAAAGCAAAAAAAAAAATAGTAAATAGAGATTTGTTGTAACTATTGGTATATAACAAAACTTTAGGGTGTTTGTGAAAAGAATCTTTCTTTTCACAGACGAGAGAGCCACGCCTGAAGTTCCCCGAAGTTCATGCTCGCTTTTTTTGTTTACATTACTTCACACTATCTTTAATGTAGCTATCCTAACCAAATCAACCGTCCACAATGTTTTAAAGTATTTATAATGTAGCTAACCTAACCTAATTGACCATTAGTTATCGTGAGTTACAATGAACAAAAAAAAAACGAAGATGCACGATCGGGAGTTTGGCTCTCTCGTCTGTGAAAATGTGGCTTCCCGTGTGTGAATATCTTTCTATCTATCCCCATCTTTGACTTGTGCGCGATCAAAGTTTTGGAAAGATCGTTATCGTACGACAGTTGGCACGACTGGGACCAAGAGCGACGAGTGACGATGAGATGTGCGACGCAGCCATTGGCTAAGCAGAAGGTCGAGGCCACGCCTTCTCCCGCCAGTTCCGCCCCTCCGCCGCCTGGCGCTGATATAGTGTCCAGGCCATTAGTGCAGCTCACACTGCGAGAACGCTCACACGCCATTTCGTCGTCTCGCCGAGGAACTTCTCGTGTTCGGCTGTCATCATGGTGAGTCCTTCAGCGATGATGACGTAGCACGGCAAAGCTCTGTTCTTCAGCGCAACTGAATAACAATGACTTAGCGGCAATTCAGTTCTTCCTTAACTGACCCAGCCGAAGTGCAATACGAAGATATCTACTTGAATTTGATATTTAGGGCCTACTAGCATCATTTCAAACTTAACAGCTGAGTTTTCCGTAACGGAAAATATTGAAAACCAGGTGCACTTAAACCATTCTTCCCTTTAAATATTACGAGACAGTGGATTATTATTATTATTATTCACCCCAGCACATAATTTCGTGTTCACTGATAGGAAGACATTTTGCTTTGACCAATTTACGATAGGCTAAACGTTACCATAATGGAACGCGATTTGTTTAAGCTTGTAAAGTGTTTCATAATTCACAATTTCTATAATGGCTTGTCATATAGACGCAACGATAACCTCACTTCAGCCTGCAACACGAATGTAAACAGTCAAAGCAACGAGCATTGCAAAGAAGAGGCGCGTATTAAAACAGGCCTACTTATCTCTAGTATCGAACACGTCTTCTGAAATACTGCAAATATAAGGTGAAAAGTTATACGAGGTGAGGGTTCAGTAGGAATTTCTCCCGACGGAGCGCTCCTCGTGGTGCAGACGTTGGTAACCCTGCCCACGATTCATTGGCACCCGATCAGTTCCGAACATACCCGAAGTCCACTGCGCGCTCGTGCAACCCTCTGTCTCCTGTAAATTCTTACATGTAATGCATGCCAATTTGCATCCCGCATGAATGTGCCCAGGGTTTTCCCTGTGTCTATGCAGGTTTTACCTGGGCCCAACCTATCTCTAGTTATAGTCTAGATTTAAGAGTGAGGGGAGTTAGTCATGGCGCCAATCGCTGCCATGGCTGGCCAATCCCCTCCTAGCACATGATGCATGCGACCCTCTCCCTGCATGGCTAATCCCAGCATGACTAGGCGTATAAACTTCGGCCTGAGACGCACCTAGGTCCCTCCCTTGGCAATGCAATTACAAACATAAAACTAACTGCAATAAAATATATTTGTCAAAATATAATCGTATTTAAGAATGCGATTGAACGAAAACGAAAAACATTTAAAATAAAATTAGCCATAATTAAAATAAGTAGATTGTAAAAAAACAATTCAATTGGAGTTTTACTGCTCCTCTGTCCATGGGTTTGCCAGCAACTCAGATTTTTTCATTACTGGCATCCGGTGAGCAGACGAAGAGGGTTCCGGAATTGTTAACCCGCTTGCATCAACTTCGTCTTCGTCGAGCCAATCGGCATCCTCAGACGATGTTTCACAGCGACGCACAATGCAGAGAATCTCATTTGCCCTTCTTGCAGCAAGTCGCTGTGGCCGTACTCAACTTTCACGAAGGTCTTGGGCAGTCTTGCCATGCATGTAATGAATGTGCATTTGCACACTCTTGGGGGATGTAAAATAAACCCCACAGGTTGAACATACTCGGTTCTTTTGGTCGGATTGTACTGATGGGCAAAAGAAATCGTAAGGCATCTACTTGAACCCTTCTAGAGCAGGCGACAGATCAACAGACTATCTCACAAGAAGTGGCGAAAACTTGCATGATCCTTTGTCTATCTGACTAGGTACCACGAGCTTGTTTGAGGTTTGAAGGATTGGGCAGGGTGGCGGCAGGAAAGTTTCTGGAAAGACAGATTTTAATGCACTCTTCAAGTGGGAACAGCAGGATTCATCCGCGCATTTAATAATTTGCAAGAAATATTGCGATTCACGGACGTGAGCGCTATACCACGCCATATTAGGTTCTGCTGAATCCTGCAAGCTATCTTCAGGGTTTCTATATTCCGCCGAAACATCGTAGTTGTCAATTTTCATACAGTCGGTCGAGTGCTTGGATCACATAAACGAAAAGGGTTGCCATCTTGGGAGAACAAAATAAGAACAATTCAACCGGGAATCCCCCGTAAAAAATAAACGAAAAGAGTTGCCAACTTGGGAGATTTTAATTCACTAGTTTTATTATTAACCTTTCAGACCAATCGTCTTTCGTACCACAACATTACTGTTGTGATGAGAGAAATTCTCACACATAGAAAACAGTGTATTTTGAATATCAATACCTATATAATTTCTAATATGGCGATTGGAGTCTACGTTGACAACGAAGTATAACGAAGCCATCCGAATAGCGGTATTTTTTTGTTTTAACTACTTTACTGGAGTGACGAGAAAAACTATCACAGTTGTTGATATATATATGTATATATATATGTATATGTATATATATATATATATATATACACATTTGGAGTTAAAAAAAACAATATTCACTAATCCTGTAAAGCAAGCAGAAGCAATTTTGTGAAGGTAAAAAAAAAATTAAGTTATTATGCCATTTGAAATTTTGAAGAAAAAAAAGTTTTCAAAAATGCGTGAAAGAATCTGTCTCTACGCAACCGTTCTGAAGGGTAAAAAAAAAAACTATGTGACGTAACGCGTAGGACAAACCCCCCTCCCTCCCATGTAACGCATCGTAACGTTTTACAAGACCCCCCCTCCCCCCCCCAAATTCGTTACGTAATACTTGAACGCTCCCTAATACCGTTTTGCAGATAATTTGCGTGACATAAATTTTTAAGTAGCAATACCAGCGCAGTGTAATATTTCAACAACTCGTCACTACCATGTATGAGTAGTTGGAAATGGGGGGTTCAAGCACAGGCGCAGGAGCCAGGAGCCCGCCATCTTGGATGACGTCATCGGCGGCCATCTTGGATGACGTCATCGGCGGCCATCTTGGATGACGTCATCGGCGGCCATCTTGGATGACGTCATCATGACCTTTGACCTTGACCTTGTCAATCTATGCTAATCTATGCTAATCTATGCCAATCTATGCCAATCCGTATGCTAATCTATGCTAATCCATGCCAATCTATGCTAATCTATGCTAATCCATGCTAATCTGTAATCCATGCCAATCTATGCCAATCAGTATGCCAATCTATGCCAATTCGTATGCCAATCTATGCCAATTCGTATGCCAATCTATGCCAATTCGTATGCCAATCTATGCTAATCCATATGTTAATCCATGCTAATCCATGTGTTAATCCATGCTAATCCATATGTTAATCCATGCTAATCCATGCTAATCCATCCGCCATTTTATATTTCTAGAAATTTCCACCAACTTCGAATCGTGACGTCACCGTTGCACTTTTCGTCACGGCCGCCATCTTGGATTAGAATTTTTTTTTTCGAACTTTTGAAATTCGATGTAATCATCAACCGCCATCTTGTTTCGTCTGCTGGTGGCCGCCATCTTGTTTTCGTCTGCTGGAGGCAGCCATCTTGTGACGTCATATAGTTCTGTTGGTCGCCACCAGATAGCAGCAGGGATTATTTTATTTTAACTAAAATATTTTCAGTGCCGAGGCTGGGATTCGATCCATGGGACGTGAAAACGTCCAGGATGTCGTGGTTACGAGGCGGACACCTTGACCACTAGACCACGAGACCAATTGGGATATGGTGGAATAAATAATCTATATATGCTACGTACTGACGGCAAGTTTATGATAAATGGGGGAGGAGGGTGTTTTTGCCTTCCTTAATGCATACCTAAGGCCCCACATTTTAAATTAAAATTATTATACAGCCGCCATCTTTAATTCCAGCACAGACTACCAGATGGCGCTAAATTCAAAAATTAGTTACCAGAGGCGCCGCCATCTTGGTTCTCAAGTTGGCTGGTAGATGTCGCTAGTATCGCGCACCAAATTCAAAAATTAGTTGCCAGAGGCGCCGCCATCTTGGTTCTCAAGTTGGCTGGTAGATGTCGCTAGTATCGCGCGCCAAATTCAAAAATTAGTTGCCAGAGACGCCGCCATCTTGGTTCTCAAGTTGGCTGGTAGATGTCGCTAGTATCGCGCGCCAAATTCAAAAATTAGTTGCCAGAGGCGCCACCATCTTGGTTCTCAAGTTGGCTGGTAGATGGCGCCACCGTCGCCATATTTTAGTTCATACAATCGATACCAGATGACGCCACCATCGCCATCTTTAGTTCCTAGTGTTGCTACCAGAGTGTGCCACCGTCGCCATCTTTAATTCTTAAAGTTACCGCCGGAGCGCGCCACCATCGCCATCTTAAATTCATAAAGTCGCTACCGGATGGCACCACTGTCGGCCATCTTTAATTCAAGGTATTGTCGCCGGATGGTGCCAAGTTTGAATTTAAAAACCTACAAGTGTTATGCAATGTGTAACCAGTCGAGATAAGTTTGGAACCTGTAACCATATTATTATTATTATTTATTAATGTATGTTTATTAAATATGATAGAGTATTTATAAAATATTGGTGTTGTGTAGAGTCTCTCTCTCTTCTCGTAGTGGCGGAAGACATCTCGAAGGTAGTGTTAGAATTTATGTATTAAAGCAATCATTCTAGCTGAGGAGACTAATAACTTATAGTTACAATTCAATAATAGCAGCAATTAAATGTTTTGAAATTAAAGCAAACAACGTAAATGTTAAACACATATTTATTTAAATCTTATTACAAACAGCAAGGGGTAAGAACAATCGATGATTTACAAGAAGTAAATAACGAGTAATAAAATCACATAATATTCACACACTACACATCATAGTGACAAAGGCAACATTAACTCGAGACCCAATTATACATAGTAGTATGGGTGGTCGAATAGCCAGAATTTAAGTAGCTGAACATTACAATGAGCGCAATGGAATTTGCCATACAGTTTTATACATTTATCCAGGCGGTTTCCATAAGTCTTTAAAAGTTTGTTGAAGCTAGGACAGTTCCATACATTTTTATACATTTATCCAGGCGGTTTCCATAAGTCTTTTAAAAGTTTGTTCAAGCTAGGACAGTTTCTTTCATTATGTAAATCAACAATGTTGGCACTGCACAGTTCACTCAAGATAAATTTTTGTTTGTCTCCTAGAACGTACACTAAATATCCTTCTTCAGGGTTGATGATGTCACATAACACTAATGAGATTTGGTCAAAGCTCACTTCACCTTCGTTCCACGAGAGTCCATACACTTCATAAGTCAGTTTACGATTCTCGCTTTGCGACAGCCTGTCTAGTTCGGACCAGTCACATGGCGGTTTGAATATGTATTCGTAGGTCCTTAATACATCACCGTCCACGATGAACATTGGTGCAAGTTGCTTAACCACATACCCCTTTTGTGATGTGAGGCACTGAATGTTGCAGAGAAATAATGTCATTTTTGCCAGTACTCACGATAACTGATGTGTGAAGCTGTGCTAGCTCTGCCAGGCTGATGCTAGTTCTACAGGTATGACTGCAAGGCTGCAGTGCTGATGTCTCTAGGATGCTGAATGTCAGACTGGTTGTAACAACCTTTGGTGTCGTAGTACACACAAATTTACAATTCGTCTTCATCACTATCCCCCAAGCCACTATCCGTTCCTTCATCCACATCTTCGTTCGCCTCTTGCGCTTCCTTTGCGGCCTCGATGCAGGTCATAACAGCCTGATATAAATAGGTAATAAATTCCTCTTCCTCAGGGAACTCAGCGAGAATGTTGAGGGTGGAGGATGTAAGGTGGTAATGTATATCATTAAAGTCCATACCTATGTAGTGACGTACTACCTCCATTACAAATTCCCGAACATCGTCCATCGTAACACTGTTTAAATTACAATCGCAAACACTCTCCGCGTAAACACTGGTGGAAGCCATGATGATGAGAGCGTGGTTAGAAGCAGACTACCACGTTAGCGGAGCGATGCTGTGAGGCCCCAGAACTCGCTCGAAATAACCTGCACAACACATTCCAAAAACATGACGTAGCCTATGGTTGACGGCACAAACACCCTGAGTGGCTCTGCGTGTTTCCTCCTGCCCGAACACGCGCTGCTGTGAAAGCCTCTTACCAAGCACAGACGTCACCCCCGCAGCAGACAAAACAGGCGTATGCTACAGGAGCTAGAACAATTGAATAGCCAAATATATATTTAGACTACCCAACTTCATAAATGACATGAGATAATTCCTGTGCGATAATCATACTTTAAATGTTGTAATGTATGTATAAACAATAATCATGACTAAGTACTTGAAAAAAAAATGTAAGTGAGGTGTTATTCACCTTTAGCGCTTCTCGATTTCTGTATCTGCTACCCACGAATTAAATTGAGACGGGAAACCCCACCATTTCACAAAAGACCGACCATTTCTTCGTTTGAGAACTTTCTCCACCAAATATGTGTCCGGATACATCGTAGACTGGATCTCTTCAGCATAGAAGCCACCACGAATAGGCTTGTGGTCCAAGTCTTCGAGGTAGTAGGTCCTGGGTTCCGATTCACGAACGTGTGTCACACGGAAAAGTTCAGAACTCCAATTCGCCGTGAAACCTTTCTCAAAGACACCTTTCTGCTTGGAGATTCTCACAATGTCACCAACATTAGCTTTATGCTTGCGTGTATCTTTCTTCTTCGTGTTGGTGAATACAGCCCCAAGTAGACGATCATCCTTTACATCTTTAGGCTTCATTTTCGTGGTAGAATGCACTGTGGAATTATATTCACTTATAAGTTTCGACAAAAGATCCAACCAAAAACAACTCAAAGTCTTTTACAAACATAATATTTATTACTCAATTTCTATCCTACTACAGAATCACTTGCGAAAGCCAGCAATCTTATAAACATTTAGCCCTGCATAGACGTGCAACAACTACTTCTTAGCTCCAAATGGCTCCAAATGCTCCAAACAGCCTTCAAATGCTCCAACAGCTCCAAAAAAAGGCTCCAAATGCTTGACAGCTCCAAATGGCTCCAAATGCTCCAAACGGCTCCAAATGCTCCAAATGCCTCCAAATGGCTCCAAATGCTCCAAATGCTTCAAAAGACTCCAAATGCTCCAACAGCTCCAAAAAAAGACTCCAAATGCTTAACACAGCTCCAAATGGCTCCAACAGCTCCAAAAGGCTCCAAATGCTTGACAGCTCCAAATGCTCCAAATGGCTCCAACAGCTCCAAAAGGCTCCAAATGCTTCAAAAGGCTCCAATTGTTCCAAGAGCTCTATCTTCAATTGGTTCCAACTGATTCCAATTACTTTTCTTATCGAACTTGGCATGATTACTAACATGTCTTTATTAGTATACATTTTGACTGGCAGTGGTAACGTATTTTGCACCTTTAAGTTATAAGTTTTATTTAGAAATCAGATTTCGATAAATGGTAGATACCATTTGGAAAGAAAATATATTAATTTATCTTCAAGTTTATACACATACATTTAATTTAAGCCATTATTGTATGTAGCCAGCTTCCCTCAGTTCTTTGAGTATGAAGGATATTTCTTTAATGTTCGAATAGTTTCCTGCACAAGCGATCCATGTAGTAGTCGTAGCCTGTCAACCAATATGTTAGGATCTCCCAATGAGGTATAATCAAACTCTTCTGCTGCGTTCATCATCCTTGCATGTTTATAATAAATATTATCTCTGGTGTCTATCGTTTTAACACCAACCTCAAGGTCACTTTCATCATCGTGCCAGAGATTATCACAAGCTTGATCAGGATAATTTATTTTATTACGACGTTTCCATCGTTTTGGTCTCAAACCACCATCACAGTCTTCACTCTTGCATGCTTTTGGTGCTTCAGCACAATACTCAATCATGTCAGCCTTAGATGTGTCAGCACAGTCTTCGTTCACGCCAGCTTCTGATGTGTCACCACAGTCTTCAATCATGTCAGCACCACAAACTTGATCAGGATAATTTATTTTATTACGTCGTTTCCATCGTTTTGGTCTCAGACCGCCATCACAGTCTTCGATCTTACCTGCTTTAGGTGCTTCAGTACAGTACTCAATCATGTCAGCCTCAGATGTGTCACCACATTCTTCAATCATGCACGCTTCAGATGATTCATCAAAGTCTTCGACCTTGTAAGCTTCAGATGGTTCTCCATCTTTCTCATTTTCATGGAGACGACTAGATATTGGAGTAAATATATTTTCATTTCTAATGTGGTTACAACTACCTTCGTTTGTTTTAAATTTTAAATTATTATCTTCATCTAGATCAGTAATTTTAGCATTAGCTTTTACGCCTTCGTTCCTCTTCCGCGATGTTGTAGCCCAGTCTTCGTTATCTTTATTCATCTTAATTGTACAGGTCTTGTAATGTCTATCCAAGTAATATCTTCTACCAAAGGATTTCTGACACTGACTGCAATGAAACGGTTTTTGACAAGGACCCAAATTACACTCGCTTCTCTCATGTCGTTTAGCATTCTTTCTCAAGGTAAACACCTTGCTACAGTATCTACAGTGATGACGTTTCGATACAGCGTCAGATCCTAAATCGGAATTCATATTAGTTACCGAGACTAATGCCAGATGCAAACTAAGAGTTTTAAATTAGATATATTACTTAAATAGAATTTTTTTAATTATTTCATCAGCGAGAATTAATTTATCTCATTGAAAGGTACTTGTTGCAAGTAGTTCTGCTTTTCAACAACAGATGTCGACACGTATTGCTTGCAGGTAAATATTATTTCTTTCTTTCATGCGGGATGCAGGATTCTCACTAACGATCGCAATAGAGGGATGGCATCGCTATACTCCAAGGAGAAGGTAGTTTGTTCTTCCAGTTAGTGTTTCTCAGGGTATATATTATTATTTGACTGAATAATGATTTTTTTTTAAATTCCACCTAATAAAAATAAAATAGAAGCACTCAGAGAAAACCATCAGGGATGATGTCGTTTATAAACATCATAAATTACCATTTTTTTTTAAAAAAAGTCCAAATTTAATCCTACTTAAGCAAAGAGTTCACAAGCCCGCTTGTGCTAGAACTCTCGTGTTGCTTAAGCAAAGAGTTCACAAGCCCGCATGTGCTAGAACTCTCGTGTTGCTTAAGCAAAGAGTTCACAAGCCCGCTTGTGCTAGAACTCTCATGTTGCTTAAGCAAAGAGTTCACAAGCCCGCTTGTGCTAGAACTCTCATGTTGCTTAAGCAAAGAGTTCACAAGCCCGCTTGTGCTAGAACTCTCGTGTTGCTTAAGCAAAGAGTTCACAAGCCCGCTTGTGCTAGAACTCTCATGTTGCTTAAGCAAAGAGTTCACAAGCGGGCTTGTGCTAGAACTCTCATGTTGCTTAAGTAGGATTAAATTTGGACTTTTTTTAAAAAAAATTGGTAATTTATGATGTTTATAAACGACATCATCCCTGATGGTTTTCTCTGAGTGCTTCTATTTTATTTTTATTAGGTGGAATTTAAAAAAAAATCATTATTCAGTCAAATAATAATATATACCCTGAGAAACACTAACTGGAAGAACAAACTACCTTCTCCTTGGAGTATAGCGATGCCATCCCTCTATTGCGATCGTTAGTGAGAATCCTGCATCCCGCATGAAAGAAAGAAATAATATTTACCTGCAAGCAATACGTGTCGACATCTGTTGTTGAAAAGCAGAACTACTTGCAACAAGTACCTTTCAATGAGATAAATTAATTCTCGCTGATGAAATAATTAAAAAAATTCTATTTAAGTAATATATCTAATTTAAAACTCTTAGTTTGCATCTGGCATTAGTCTCGGTAACTAATATGAATTCCGATTTAGGATCTGACGCTGTATCGAAACGTCATCACTGTAGATACTGTAGCAAGGTGTTTACCTTGAGAAAGAATGCTAAACGACATGAGAGAAGCGAGTGTAATTTGGGTCCTTGTCAAAAACCGTTTCATTGCAGTCAGTGTCAGAAATCCTTTGGTAGAAGATATTACTTGGATAGACATTACAAGACCTGTACAATTAAGATGAATAAAGATAACGAAGACTGGGCTACAACATCGCGGAAGAGGAACGAAGGCGAAAAAGCTAATGCTAAAATTACTGATCTAGATGAAGATAATAATTTAAAATTTAAAACAAACGAAGGTAGTTGTAACCACATTAGAAATGAAAATATATTTACTCCAATATCTAGTCGTCTCCATGAAAATGAGAAAGATGGAGAACCATCTGAAGCTTACAAGGTCGAAGACTTTGATGAATCATCTGAAGCGTGCATGATTGAAGAATGTGGTGACACATCTGAGGCTGACATGATTGAGTACTGTACTGAAGCACCTAAAGCAGGTAAGATCGAAGACTGTGATGGCGGTCTGAGACCAAAACGATGGAAACGACGTAATAAAATAAATTATCCTGATCAAGTTTGTGGTGCTGACATGATTGAAGACTGTGGTGACACATCAGAAGCTGGCGTGAACGAAGACTGTGCTGACACATCTAAGGCTGACATGATTGAGTATTGTGCTGAAGCACCAAAAGCATGCAAGAGTGAAGACTGTGATGGTGGTTTGAGACCAAAACGATGGAAACGTCGTAATAAAATAAATTATCCTGATCAAGCTTGTGATAATCTCTGGCACGATGATGAAAGTGACCTTGAGGTTGGTGTTAAAACGATAGACACCAGAGATAATATTTATTATAAACATGCAAGGATGATGAACGCAGCAGAAGAGTTTGATTATACCTCATTGGGAGATCCTAACATATTGGTTGACAGGCTACGACTACTACATGGATCGCTTGTGCAGGAAACTATTCGAACATTAAAGAAATATCCTTCATACTCAAAGAACTGAGGGAAGCTGGCTACATACAATAATGGCTTAAATTAAATGTATGTGTATAAACTTGAAGATAAATTAATATATTTTCTTTCCAAATGGTATCTACCATTTATCGAAATCTGATTTCTAAATAAAACTTATAACTTAAAGGTGCAAAATACGTTACCACTGCCAGTCAAAATGTATACTAATAAAGACATGTTAGTAATCATGCCAAGTTCGATAAGAAAAGTAATTGGAATCAGTTGGAACCAATTGAAGATAGAGCTCTTGGAACAATTGGAGCCTTTTGAAGCATTTGGAGCCTTTTGGAGCTGTTGGAGCCATTTGGAGCATTTGGAGCTGTCAAGCATTTGGAGCCTTTTGGAGCTGTTGGAGCCATTTGGAGCTGTGTTAAGCATTTGGAGTCTTTTTTTGGAGCTGTTGGAGCATTTGGAGTCTTTTGAAGCATTTGGAGCATTTGGAGCCATTTGGAGGCATTTGGAGCATTTGGAGCCGTTTGGAGCATTTGGAGCCATTTGGAGCTGTCAAGCATTTGGAGCCTTTTTTTGGAGCTGTTGGAGCATTTGAAGGCTGTTTGGAGCATTTGGAGCCATTTGGAGCTAAGAAGTAGTTGTTGCACGTCTATGCAGGGCTAAATGTTTATAAGATTGCTGGCTTTCGCAAGTGATTCTGTAGTAGGATAGAAATTGAGTAATAAATATTATGTTTGTAAAAGACTTTGAGTTGTTTTTGGTTGGATCTTTTGTCGAAACTTATAAGTGAATATAATTCCACAGTGCATTCTACCACGAAAATGAAGCCTAAAGATGTAAAGGATGATCGTCTACTTGGGGCTGTATTCACCAACACGAAGAAGAAAGATACACGCAAGCATAAAGCTAATGTTGGTGACATTGTGAGAATCTCCAAGCAGAAAGGTGTCTTTGAGAAAGGTTTCACGGCGAATTGGAGTTCTGAACTTTTCCGTGTGACACACGTTCGTGAATCGGAACCCAGGACCTACTACCTCGAAGACTTGGACCACAAGCCTATTCGTGGTGGCTTCTATGCTGAAGAGATCCAGTCTACGATGTATCCGGACACATATTTGGTGGAGAAAGTTCTCAAACGAAGAAATGGTCGGTCTTTTGTGAAATGGTGGGGTTTCCCGTCTCAATTTAATTCGTGGGTAGCAGATACAGAAATCGAGAAGCGCTAAAGGTGAATAACACCTCACTTACATTTTTTTTTCAAGTACTTAGTCATGATTATTGTTTATACATACATTACAACATTTAAAGTATGATTATCGCACAGGAATTATCTCATGTCATTTATGAAGTTGGGTAGTCTAAATATATATTTGGCTATTCAATTGTTCTAGCTCCTGTAGCATACGCCTGTTTTGTCTGCTGCGGGGGTGACGTCTGTGCTTGGTAAGAGGCTTTCACAGCAGCGCGTGTTCGGGCAGGAGGAAACACGCAGAGCCACTCAGGGTGTTTGTGCCGTCAACCATAGGCTACGTCATGTTTTTGGAATGTGTTGTGCAGGTTATTTCGAGCGAGTTCTGGGGCCTCACAGCATCGCTCCGCTAACGTGGTAGTCTGCTTCTAACCACGCTCTCATCATCATGGCTTCCACCAGTGTTTACGCGGAGAGTGTTTGCGATTGTAATTTAAACAGTGTTACGATGGACGATGTTCGGGAATTTGTAATGGAGGTAGTACGTCACTACATAGGTATGGACTTTAATGATATACATTACCACCTTACATCCTCCACCCTCAACATTCTCGCTGAGTTCCCTGAGGAAGAGGAATTTATTACCTATTTATATCAGGCTGTTATGACCTGCATCGAGGCCGCAAAGGAAGCGCAAGAGGCGAACGAAGATGTGGATGAAGGAACGGATAGTGGCTTGGGGGATAGTGATGAAGACGAATTGTAAATTTGTGTGTACTACGACACCAAAGGTTGTTACAACCAGTCTGACATTCAGCATCCTAGAGACATCAGCACTGCAGCCTTGCAGTCATACCTGTAGAACTAGCATCAGCCTGGCAGAGCTAGCACAGCTTCACACATCAGTTATCGTGAGTACTGGCAAAAATGACATTATTTCTCTGCAACATTCAGTGCCTCACATCACAAAAGGGGTATGTGGTTAAGCAACTTGCACCAATGTTCATCGTGGACGGTGATGTATTAAGGACCTACGAATACATATTCAAACCGCCATGTGACTGGTCCGAACTAGACAGGCTGTCGCAAAGCGAGAATCGTAAACTGACTTATGAAGTGTATGGACTCTCGTGGAACGAAGGTGAAGTGAGCTTTGACCAAATCTCATTAGTGTTATGTGACATCATCAACCCTGAAGAAGGATATTTAGTGTACGTTCTAGGAGACAAACAAAAATTTATCTTGAGTGAACTGTGCAGTGCCAACATTGTTGATTTACATAATCAAAGAAACTGTCCTAGCTTGAACAAACTTTTAAAAGACTTATGGAAACCGCCTGGATAAATGTATAAAAATGTATGGAACTGTCCTAGCTTCAACAAACTTTTAAAGACTTATGGAAACCGCCTGGATAAATGTATAAAACTGTATGGCAAATTCCATTGCGCTCATTGTAATGTTCAGCTACTTAAATTCTGGCTATTCGACCACCCATACTACTATGTATAATTGGGTCTCGAGTTAATGTTGCCTTTGTCACTATGATGTGTAGTGTGTGAATATTATGTGATTTTATTACTCGTTATTTACTTCTTGTAAATCATCGATTGTTCTTACCCCTTGCTGTTTGTAATAAGATTTAAATAAATATGTGTTTAACATTTACGTTGTTTGCTTTAATTTCAAAACATTTAATTGCTGCTATTATTGAATTGTAACTATAAGTTATTAGTCTCCTCAGCTAGAATGATTGCTTTAATACATAAATTCTAACACTACCTTCGAGATGTCTTCCGCCACTACGAGAAGAGAGAGAGACTCTACACAACACCAATATTTTATAAATACTCTATCATATTTAATAAACATACATTAATAAATAATAATAATAATATGGTTACAGGTTCCAAACTTATCTCGACTGGTTACACATTGCATAACACTTGTAGGTTTTTAAATTCAAACTTGGCACCATCCGGCGACAATACCTTGAATTAAAGATGGCCGACAGTGGTGCCATCCGGTAGCGACTTTATGAATTTAAGATGGCGATGGTGGCGCGCTCCGGCGGTAACTTTAAGAATTAAAGATGGCGACGGTGGCACACTCTGGTAGCAACACTAGGAACTAAAGATGGCGATGGTGGCGTCATCTGGTATCGATTGTATGAACTAAAATATGGCGACGGTGGCGCCATCTACCAGCCAACTTGAGAACCAAGATGGTGGCGCCTCTGGCAACTAATTTTTGAATTTGGCGCGCGATACTAGCGACATCTACCAGCCAACTTGAGAACCAAGATGGCGGCGTCTCTGGCAACTAATTTTTGAATTTGGCGCGCGATACTAGCGACATCTACCAGCCAACTTGAGAACCAAGATGGCGGCGCCTCTGGCAACTAATTTTTGAATTTGGTGCGCGATACTAGCGACATCTACCAGCCAACTTGAGAACCAAGATGGCGGCGCCTCTGGTAACTAATTTTTGAATTTAGCGCCATCTGGTAGTCTGTGCTGGAATTAAAGATGGCGGCTGTATAATAATTTTAATTTAAAATGTGGGGCCTTAGGTATGCATTAAGGAAGGCAAAAACACCCTCCTCCCCCATTTATCATAAACTTGCCGTCAGTACGTAGCATATATAGATTATTTATTCCACCATATCCCAATTGGTCTCGTGGTCTAGTGGTCAAGGTGTCCGCCTCGTAACCACGACATCCTGGACGTTTTCACGTCCCATGGATCGAATCCCAGCCTCGGCACTGAAAATATTTTAGTTAAAATAAAATAATCCCTGCTGCTATCTGGTGGCGACCAACAGAACTATATGACGTCACAAGATGGCTGCCTCCAGCAGACGAAAACAAGATGGCGGCCACCAGCAGACGAAAACAAGATGGCGGCCACCAGCAGACGAAACAAGATGGCGGTTGATGATTACATCGAATTTCAAAAGTTCGAAAAAAAAAATTCTAATCCAAGATGGTGGCCGTGACGAAAAGTGCAACGGTGACGTCACGATTCGAAGTTGGTGGAAATTTCTAGAAATATAAAATGGCGGATGGATTAGCATGGATTAGCATGGATTAACATATGGATTAGCATGGATTAACACATGGATTAGCATGGATTAACATATGGATTAGCATAGATTGGCATACGAATTGGCATAGATTGGCATACGAATTGGCATAGATTGGCATACGAATTGGCATAGATTGGCATACTGATTGGCATAGATTGGCATGGATTAGCATAGATTGGCATGGATTAGCATAGATTAGCATAGATTAGCATACGGATTAGCATAGATTAGCACACGGATTGGCATAGATTGGCATAGATTAGCATAGATTAGCATAGATTGACAAGGTCAAGGTCAAAGGTCATGATGACGTCATCCAAGATGGCCGCCGATGACGTCATCCAAGATGGCCGCCGATGACGTCATCCAAGATGGCCGCCGATGACGTCATCCAAGATGGCGGGCTCCTGGCTCCTGCGCCTGTGCTTGAACCCCCCATTTCCAACTACTTGTATGATAAATAAATGCAAACAGATTCTAACTTCCCTAAAAAATGCCTTCCTACTCTGCTCTCATTGCCTGTTTCAGCACGTGCCCGTAACTTGGATAAATATGCATTTCCTCTTATGCGCACATCATCCCCACACTGTATGCCTACAAGTGTTTTGGAAATGGAACTGAAATAATCATGTACATTTACATGAAATCAACTGTATTGAAAAAAAATACTGGGTTCGGATTCTCTCCTGGAATTTATTCTTGTTTTATCCCATTACCTATGTAAATTAGTTAAAGTTATTGTAAATCTTTTTCTGAATAGCCTTCCTGTATTAATTGCGAATAAATAAGCATTATAAAAAAATTCAAAATTTTTAATATTCGATATTTTCCATGGTTACAAAAATTTTGCTTGAATAAAATATTAATTTTTTTTAATGTGTTAGTTTTCTTAAGCGAGAAAAGAAATATTCAGTATTGTTTCCAAAAACGTATTTTATGCATGCAAAAATAAACATAGCAATGTTTTGTACAAATTTAAAATATTTTTCTTGTAGTATTACAAACTATTTCTTGGCAACTGGTGATTTCCAAAGGAATCTCTTGTGAAGGTACAATTTTTTTTTCTGTGTATACATACCACCGCATTAGATATAAGTTTTTGTGAGTAAGAACGTTAGAAACTTATGCGAACGACCCATGTTCTATGATACTTTTATTTTTTTATTTTTTTTTTTTCAAATCACGAATTTGTCTTTATTCTAGCGTCTGACTCGGGGTTAGTGAAAAATAATTTTCCCAACCACACGCTTCAAATGGGAAGCCTACAGTTCATTGGGATGAGAGCTACATTCCTATAATTTATTACACTGACCGAACCTGACCTTACATTTTACTTCGATAAACTTCAGAACTGTTCGGATTGTGTTAGTGGCTTTCATCCCTGTAGACTGTAGGTTATTCGCTTCAAATACGATAACAAGAATACAACATAACATGAGGTGTCACTACTCACAGCAAACTGAACTATATCTACAATAACCAGATATGTTTGTAAACTCTCAATGTAATAGTTTTAATGTGCAGCATGTTTCCAAACGTAATTTATTCAAAACAAATAATCACTATTTTCATATAGCAGTTGTAGTTTTTACATCAAATCAATAAAAGACATTTTCTGACCGTCTGATAGTGATAATTCATGACGCAGAACAGTATCAGTTAAACAGTATCCACAGACGACAATAGTTATGTAATCTGTCTACAATACTTCTACTTTGACCGAACAGTTAGGCTGCTGTGTAGTGGGTTTACATAAGCGCCAATGCCCACTTCATTAAGCCCCGTCTAACTTCCTAACTCCGGAACTCCATCCTTCATAGGAACACTACTAACCACGTTTGTAGGCTCTGACTTCGATTAGTTTTTTGGAAACGTAACTCTTTTGCGTTACAGTTAAGTAGGTATTCATGTAGCCCTCAGTGTAAAAATGATTTAAAATTCATATTTTTGAAGCACTTTTTACGTATGAGAAGGATCAGATTCCAAAAACATCAAGTCACCATACGTCATCTTTGTTGTTTCGTGTGCCACAAAATTTAGGCCTACTGTACCTACTGTAGGATCACAGCGTAATGCGAAGGTAGGCTTCAAGTTACAAACATCTCAGTTTGGAAAATACTTTTTGTTGTAAAACGCACGTAGCAGTGGTCGTTTATTTATAATCTGACTTAGGGGTCAAAGGAATGGTCGTGGACAACTAGTCTTCACACAGAGACAAAAGTTTGTTTGAATGAAACAAATATTTGTTTATATATGGCGAAACAAACATTTACTTAGTGGAACACAATATTTTTGTAGTTTAACCAAACTCGGTAAGTAACAAAAATAATTTGTTACACCTAACCAAATATACATTTAAGTTGACAAAATCATTTATTTTTTTTGGGGTTAACAGAATCTTTCCTACTACAAAATATTTGTTTGAACTAATTATATATACATACATATATATATAATTTCGCCATATACAAATAAATAATTTTTTGAGGCAAACAAACCTTTCTCTGGGTGCACGAAGTCGCGAGATGTTAATAATAAACGCACTCCGACGCTGTCCTACACATAAAATGTCACACATTTAGGTATAATACTTTGTGACCACATAGTAAACGAAGTATAAAATACACTTATACCCAACTCATATATGTCGTCCTCCGAGCGGCGAGACGCGAGTGTCTGAAGAGGTGTCGCCTGTGCTGTTAAGGGCCCACCTCGTCAGGGGTGTGTGTGTGTTAGTGAGGCGGGACGATAAGC
Organism: Bacillus rossius redtenbacheri; assembly: GCF_032445375.1. Lineage (NCBI taxonomy): Eukaryota > Metazoa > Arthropoda > Insecta > Phasmatodea > Bacillidae > Bacillus > Bacillus rossius. The sequence continues at coordinate 36,752,604 of NC_086343.1, forward strand.
GCGACGCTCGCTGGTGCTTCTAGCGCGGTATCGCCTCTGAACTGGCGCGCAGTCTTCTCGTCATCACAGGATAACTGTGAAATTTGAGCGGTGACCGTAACATTATATGGCCGAGAAATGAAGATAAAGGTGTAATGCAAGTCCCTTAAGAGGCCGTGTCACAAATTTGTTCTCCTATCTATATCAATGTTATTTTAAAAGGCAGTTTTTCTCAAAGTCTATAAGAGGTAGGGGCCGGAAATTTTGCCTACTAAAAGTATACAATACATTTAACATAACCGCTTTTTTTCAAATTTAGTTATCATATCATATATTATTTCTGTGATGAAAATAATATTATCAATATTTTGATTTGTCCAGATACAGTGAAATTTGGCTTATATTTATAATTATTTAGCAAAAACTGAAAAGACCATTGAAATGTATTGCACATTACCTTTCGATCAGTGTCTTCATGATCATGATGGGTTTAAAAACCTGGGTGTAATCAAGTCTTTAACTATTACATGACAACATTTATACTTAATAATTTGGAGATAGGCCTTTTCTATCCTCAGTCCCTGAGCTTTTACTATCTGGTCTGGCGACCGACCTGACACTCTTCAACCACCCCAGGGGTCTCCGATTGCACATCCCATCAAAAAAAAAAAGCTGTTCGTTTATTTGTTTTTGTGTTCGAGCTAAGGTTTACTTCTCCACAAGTGCCACAGACTTTTCACATTTATGCCAAGGGAATATTCCGCCGATGTGACGCCATACGAATATATTATTCGCGACCATACAACTTTTTTGTTTGTCATCGGGAAGAAATAAAATCATGGTGTTTTTTATACAGGGAAAAACCGTCGTTTATCAAGCAAGAGTGGGGTGTTTATTTCAACTAGAAGAAAGAAAAACAGAGGGGAAAGTTTGCAGAGTTACAAAGTTATCAGCATAAAAATAGAAGTTATTTTTACGTTGCGCCTACTGGAATGAGTATTTTGTGTTAATTATGTGGCATGATTAATATTTTCTTATGGTATGTGTGTTTTGTTAAAATCTTATAAAACATAAATTACGGCTGAAGGATTTTAATTTTTTTGTGATGATCTTACTTAAACAAGTTTTAATCATATTACACATGTCTATTTTAAAAGCATTTTAATGTATACTTATAGAATTGTAATAGGCTTGTAATAGGCATGTAAGCATGTAAGCAGTAGGCATGTAAGCATCTATAATTATCTACATCACTTTTATGGCCCTTTCACAAGATCAAATATTTATTGAATTCAATCAGTTGCATTCATTGTACATGATTTTCGATATGTACATTGAATTCAATACAAATTGAAGATGTTACTCAACTAAGCTTATTCTTATTAACTTATAAGTATTTTGTTTGTTCAGTACATAAAAGTAAAAGATTCTTTATTATTTAAATAATGAGCATCTATAAGCAATAACGTTTTCTAAATATTTACATAAATATAATGGAATATATTTTTTCAATACTTTATATCTACGATCACATCAACGGCAGTATTATGTAATCAATGAGGTAATGAAATATCTTTAAAGGATATTTTCTCCTCTGTAAAGTAAATTTGTAATGCAGCCCTCTTAATGTTAGTCTTGTGAGTTATTTCGTCTTCTAATATGTTACAGCAATATATAAAATTAAGTTTCTTTAGTGTTTTAGTCGTTAGTTAAAGTGTTATGCAATCAATTCAATAATTTTTTTGAAAATTCGTATTCATAAAGATGCATATCGTAATAACATAAATAGTAATATTTGTAAATTTAAATTCTTTGAAACAACGTTGATAAGAGGTTCTCCTACCTCTGTTAAACTGTATGATTGTGCATGGTAAAAAATTAGGTAGTCTGACTTAAGTGAGACTGTATTTAGATTGTGTGTAATGCATATGCAATATCTAAGTACATGAATTTATGTTATTATCTTATTAAAACGTTACATGATGAATTTCGTATACTTTTTAATGTCAACTAACATTATTTTTCACGGAATATTACATCCAGATAAAGAATAATTACCACATGTTTGAAGATTAATTGTATTCCTATACGTTTAAAGTATTAATTTTTTTAGATACGACTCATACTACAGTTGTTAATGTGAGGTTTCTTTATTCTGAATCCCTGCATCCGCAATTTCCTAGTGAGCCGGCGGTCAGATTGTCATCCTCTCAGATTGTCGAGGAACCAGATACATTTTTCGTCGAGTAAGCTGGAGCTGTCAACCTTCCCACTAATCCTGTGATAAGGGTATAAGCTTTATCACGCGCTGCGGCTACAGTTACTTCGGTTGAATAAGCCACTAAATCTCACTGTTAAAAGAGAGAACTTCTAGAGCAGAATATTGGAAATAAACATTTACTGACACAGCCTCTTAAGTGCTTTCAAGAATCTGTACTGGTTGTTTTACGCCTAAAAATTACTCTGAAAACACGCCTTTTAGCCATTTTAACTCTTCTAAAAATACAGTTTAAAAACTTAATCCGAAATCAAAAGTACTTTTCAGCCCTCAGCGAACTCTTAAGTGCTTTTCGTAAGCAGACCCCACTCGGATATCTCGAGTAGTTTTGGAATCGCGTTGTTTTTCCTGAAGCTCTGCACACCGTGTGTGTACTGGGTGGGCGGGGGCCTTAAGGAGCATTGCCACAGAACTGCTGCACGAGTTCTTGGGAGCGTAGTCATGAACCTGCGCGCACAGCTGCCAGATGGTATAATTGGATACAAAATGTGTATAATATGGGTATCCCATGTATCCTGTTTGTTATAGCCCATGTCTTTGTATAATTGGATACAAATATAAAAATCCAAGTGAAATTTTATTCTCTTCATTACTCTGGTCATATAACGTCTATAATTATTGTAAAAATTCTTCATTTTCATTTTAATTCTTACCTCGTGATACACCTAATATATATATTGTATATGTGTGTAAATGTGGGTGTATGACATGACTTTTCGCAAATATAAAATTTTCATTTCTTCTCTAGATTCAAATTTTACCGCCAAAGTTATAACTTTTTTCCTGACAGGCAAGGCTGAGGACTTAAAATTGATAGAAATCAACAGATATTGAATATTTAATCTTCTCCCTATCCATCGTAAGTCACAGCAACGGAAAATTAGTAACTACACTTGTTACAAACTATTTTTCAACAGTTTTTGGTGGTTTGTATAATGTTATCCGATTTTGTATAATTTCAGAGACCAAGAGGTATAGTATAGGTTGGCTCTACTGCCAGCCCTGCCTGCACGGGACCATCAGTCATCAGGAAAGTCGCCCCCGAAACAACCAGTGCCATCCCAACCAATGCGAACAGCAATGTCCAAGCCCCCAACCCCCCGCATGGTAGACTCTTTTCTACTCTGTCCAATTCTTCTGACAGATCCATCCTTCTGTCTTCCCGCAAGCCTCCTGCTTGATATTAATGCATGAAATTTTTGCATCCCGCAAGTCAGAGCCCAGGGTTTTCCCTGTGTCTATGCAGGTTTTACCTAGGCTCAAATTATCTAGTTTTAGTCTAGAATAGTCAGTGAGAAGAGTTAGTCATGGCGCCAATCGCCGCCATGGCTGGACAATCCCCCTCCTAGCACATGATGCATGCTACCCCTCCTGCATGGCTAACCCCTGTATGTTTAGAGCGTATGGGCTTCGGCCTGAGACACACTAAGGGCCGCTTGCAGAGTAAGGTGAGTCAAGTCCAAGAAAAAACTTGGCAGGTTAATCAAATGGAAGAATACTCCACTTCGTCTCAAGTCACGACTGTGCAAGCCGGACATAGTGTCGCTCCCTAACCCAGAACCCTCCCCAACACACTTAGTTTTTTATTAGGTTAGGTTAGGAATAAAAAATCGCTTGTTCTGGATGGCTCGGGTTGGTTTTCGTAATGTTCCGTCATGTTACTAAAGCTGAGAGCACATTTGAAAAAAAAACTCTTGGAATTTTCAAAATAATACTACATTTTACATAACTGGTTGCTCTATAATTATCTGTAGGCTTTCAAAAACCAACTCAACTGTTTTATGCAATCATCATGCAACCAGCGTGGTTCCACTTAAGTGGCAAATGATACGAGTTTGAGGAATAGCATGGATATTTAATAAAAAAAAATTGGTTGCCCGTAAAGTCGGTTTACGGACGATAGTTTAACGTGACAACGTCATAACAAAACATTGATGAAATGATTGCATACTTTTATGAATAAAATTGATTAATTTTTTTTAAATTATCACTATCTGTATGGATACAAAGAAGGAGTGAAATCAAATCTACAATTTAATTGATAAATTTACTTTTTTTTTGCACTCATTAATTCAAATATGTTTATAACTTTAACGAAGAGATTATTTTAACTCTTATACATGTTTGCTATTTAACTTCTACCAATCTGTGTTATTCTTTTAACGACAGGGCGATGATAGGTAAAGTAGGAAACGAATGGGAGTGTTTCAAGTTTAATGTGCCTCGAAAAAGTCAAGTCGATGGTTGTTCCAATCTAGTGGAAGAGAGATAGATACGGCGCAAGCGCACAATGAGCGTAACGGGTAAATGTTCATAACGGGACACTTTTTCGTGCGTGCAGCCGGCCTTCATCGATTTATTAGACGTTGTCACGTCAAAAATAACAGTAACCGTAGGTGGTGCGCACAATATTTGACCGCCGTGTTCTCTAACCTACTGATTCACAATAGCGCATAGGACGGTCATATGCATGAGAGAGAGGAAGTGCGCATAGAAGGGAAGTTCATATGTTTTTTTTTGTTACGGACGCATGGCGCAACAGCCAATGAGAGTAGAGTATAGGAAGCCATTTTGGCGGGACTAGAGAACTGTTAATTTCTGGCAAGAAATTGTCGAGATATTACAATGCTCAGGTGTATGTACTTATATCCTGCTTTAAAATTTTATTTTTACTATTACTTATAAAAAGACACCAGTAATTAATGTAAAAAATAAAAATAAAATATTATGTTGGTAGAGTAGTAGACTTAATAATTTTATAGCCCATAATAATTTATATGTTGAAAAACTTTGTTCACCAATGGCTGGTCGTCGTGGGATAATCATTTTGTCATTACTCTAGTTTTTTTTATTATCACTACCAACAGATGTAGGATACATCGAGAAATTTTATTGGCTGAAATTAACAGTAAGACTTCAATTGTTAGGAACCGGAAAAATTCGCGGGTTCAATGACCTGCAGGATGAACTCCATAGTTCTACGTACACTCGGTCAAATGCCACCCACTCATTGGCTGCTGTCTTGTGAGGCGTCCCAACGTAGCAGCCTGTGATTCGATAAAGCTTTGGTCGGGTGTTTCTCATTGGCCCAGAGTTATCCAGATGAGTTGTGAGCCAATAGCAGAGGCAGCACCGAGGTATAACTATTTGTATTTTAGCCTATCTCGAAATTAATTCGCGAATTTTTCCGGTCTCTATAAATTGTGAACCCATTACGCACTGGTTGTGTGCACAGTCGTGCTTATGGCTGCTGTGAGCTCGCTTGTGTTTTTTAGTTGTGAACCCAGCGTAATGATTGGCGGAATGTTCTGCGACAGCGTGTATTTTCAGGTTATGTATAGCGGACGAGTCAACTGCGACGCCGTCTTCGATTCCACTCGGCCGTACCTACCTAGCACATGCTCGCAGCGCCAACAGAATGATGCTATCTCCGCCCATTTCTCGCTCATGCGTAAACGAAGATATTTTTTCAATTGCCCTTATTTAATATTGTACGTGTCAGCTAAGAGCTGTATGTAATAGCCGGTCCTGCGCCAGGCCCCAGGCGGTGGTGCCGTGGTGCCGACCGCCATCTTGGAAGACCTTGACCTTGAAATTTGACTTTGACCTTGACCATCAAAATTTGCCAAAATTTGTCCACAATCTGCCAAAAATTCCAGTTTTTTTTGTAAATAAATACTGCCAAATCCCGACAAAATTTTGGAAAATTTTGAAATTCAAGGTAAAGGTCATCCAAGATGGCCACCGTGACGTCAGAATCCAAGATGGCGGTCGGCACCAAGGCACCACCGCCTGGCGCCTGGCGCAGGACCGGCTATTTCATACTACTGCTAAGCCCTATTTTATAAACTACACAAGAACGCAAGATGCAAAATGGTCAGCAAGCACATAATTTTAGAGTATCGGTGTATAAACTACACAAGGCAATTATTGTTTTGTTCTGCATTTCAGACGGCCATATTTGAAGAAAAGTGTTCTGAAAACTGTTAAAGACGCAGACGCACACAATGAGATTGAACTTGACGGTTACGAAAAAATTAATTTAATTAAAAAAAAAATTATATCCAAGATTAAAACACGGTCAGGATTTACATATTTAATAAACAATACCCACAAAAAAATGAAACATCACTAGATATTAGTGTACTCAACCATTTTGAACATCTTTAAATAATTGTAACCAAACATGTCTACCACCGCGGCCAAGTACTCGGCATCTATTGGTCGCACAGAGCAACGTAAACGGGAGAGCCGATACGTACTTCGTTCCGTGAGATCGTCTCCGTTCACATGATCCGGCTCCGCTTTCGTGTCGTGTTACGGGCCTTAAATTATTTGTTTGTTTTTTTTCCTAACCTAACTAAAAACTAAGTGTGTTTGGGAGGGGTCTGAGTTAGAGAAAGACTCCAAGCGCGTCTCAGGCCGTAGCCTATACTCTCTAATCATGCTTGAGAGGAAGCATGCATCATGTGCTAGGAGGGGGATTGTCCAGCCATGGCAAAGATTGGCGCCATGACTAACTCCCCTCACTGACTATTCTAGAAAAAACTAGATAAGTTGGGCCCGGGTAAAACCTGCATAGACACAGGGAAAACCCTGAGCACTTACATGCGGGATGCAAAAATTTCATGCATTAATAACAAGCAGGTTGGTTACAAGAAACAGAAGGATGGTTCCGGAAGAAGAGATGGACAGCGTAGAAATAAACTACTAAGCAAAGGGCGGGAATTTGGACACTAGTTTTATTCGGGGGCGACGTTTTGTCGTTTCCCGCCAGGCTGTCAGCCAGCCTGTACCTAAATCTAAGTATATTATTACTAGGGAGCTGCATATCGTAATATGCTTCGATCACGCCACGCATTGCCACAATGCAGGCCGTCTCCCTACCCAGCCGGAGTATGATTCTGAGGGACCTCGCGCTTGCGCGGAGGTATGTGAGAGTGTGATCTCTGCTCTGTGTTCGGAGGTATTTGAGAGTGTAATCTCTGCTCTATGTTCGGAGGCATGTGAGAGTGTGATCTCTGCTCTGTGTTCGGAGGTATTTGAGAGTGTGATCTCTGCTCTGTGTTCGGAGGTATATGAGAGTGTGATCTCTGCTCTGTGTTCGGAGGTATGTGAGATTGTGATCTCTACTCTGTGTTCGGAGGTATTTGAGAGTGTAATCTCTGCTCTGTGTTCGGAGGTATGTGAGAGTGATCTCTGTTCTGTGTTCGGAGGTATGTGAGAGTGATCTCTGCTCTGTGATCGGAGGTTTGTGAGAGTGTGATCTCAGCTCTGTGGTCGGAGGTTTGTGAGAGTGTGATCTCTGCTCTGTGTTCGGAGGTTTGTGAGAGTGTGATCTCTGCTCTGTGTTCGGAGGTATGTGAGAGTGCTATCTCTGCTCTATTTTCGGAGGTGTGAGTGTGATCTCTGCTCTGTGTTCGGAGGTATGTGAGAGTGATCTCTGTTCTGTTTTCGGAGGTATGTGAGAGTGATCTCTGCTCTGTGTTCGCAGAAGTACAAGTTCAGTGGCCTGATGGCACCTACGCTCACGCCGTTCATGAACGACAGGTGAGTTGCTGCGCCCTGCTGTGGTAGCTTCCGCACTGAACCATCTTGGTATAGGCCTACCATCTTAGTATACGGCCTTTGGTGGCAGTCATTTCGTCACTGGAAAAGATGTCAAGGAACGGAAATGTGTAACAGCCAAGGTGCTGCCATCTGTGGCGGTTGGCGCGAACCCGAGTTCACAAACCCAAAGGTAAAATTTGTAGTATTAACTGTTGAGTGATATTTTTTTCTTTCAAGTTGCGCAGTATTTTAATAAAATTCCTTGTCGAAAATTAGGTACAAAGACGGAGTTTCATATTTTTTTCCAAGTCTTTTTATATTTCTTTAGGAGATGTTTCAGTATACAGTTTAAATTTTCAGTCTGCTAGTTGAATAATTCAATTGTCGACGTAGCTGCTCCGATAGCGAATTCTAGCAGCGGGTGCGGAAACTACATGTCCAGAAATGTAGTTGAAATCACAATTTGCGTGTATTTATCACACTTGACATTATTTTAAAGAACTAATTATGCGTTAAATTTCGTGTTGGAGTTTCGTATAATAAGTGTATTTGCAACTTTAGAACACATGAATTTGCTCATTACCGAGGTTGCATGTTACATGCCTTTGGAGAGTACTGAAAGACTAGCTCATATTTTATGGTAAACAGAACTGAGATAATCATGTAAAACGATAGATATTTGTAAATTTGTAGGTACCTATACATATACATGAAAGTAACTGTATCGCTGACAAACATGTTCTCGGTAATACTTACTTGTTTCGCGTTCTACCCCTGGCATTTATGTTTAGTTTTGTCCCAATACCTACATTTGTTATTTGTAAATCGTTCCTTTGCACATTAATAAACATATTAAAACAAAATAAAGTCCAATTTAATTTATTCGAATATATTTTCCATGGTTGAAAATATATATACTTGTATGAAGCACCAATAAAATTGTAAAATGTGTGCCACGTAAACGCGATTCAGCATTGGTTTAGAAAAAGTATTTCATTCAGGCAAAAATAACTAGACCAATGTGTTGTACAAATTTACAATATTATTCTTGTAGCGTTACACACAACTTCCCATGTTTCGGAAAAAAAAACATTTTGTAAAAGTACAAATTTTTTTTCTGTGTAGTTAACATTTGATAGGTTAAATTCGAAGGCAGACTTCATACTGTATATGTATATGTTAAGTAGTGTATAAAAGTGGCTCCGGCGCCAAGGTTTAAGGTATGGAGAATTGTGGAGCTGATGTCTGCTTTCTTTAATGTGATGTAATGGCGGCCATCTTGGGGTATCCTTACCTTGAACTTCACCTTTGACCTTGACCTAAAAATTCGCCAAAATTTGCCAAAAATTCACCAATTTTTTTTTTTTGAGTTTTTTGGAAAAAATTCCGCCAAAAACTCTCAAAAAAAAACAACAGAAAAATAATTTTTTTTCCAAAAAAGTATTCCATGTTATCCCCAAAAAAGTCAGATACTTAAATTCCCCATTTAAAAGCCTCCAATAAGGCCCCCCCCCCCCCCCCCCCCCAAACCACCATCACTGATGCCAAGGCAGATATTACACCAGCCAGTATGACGTCATGGCGGCTATAATGTTTTCGTCAGCTGGATGCCACCATCTTGTTTTCAGTAAGCGATACAAAAAAAACTTCATTTGCTAGAGTGTGCTGCTGCCATTTTAGTTAAAATTGTACCCGTTAGAGTGCAGTAGTATATATTACCGTAGCATCCTTTCCCATCTTGTCAGCTGTCTGGACCGTCGTCTTAAAATCTGTGTAATTTTTTTTAGCTAGAAATTCGTGAAAATTTCCAAAATCCCTCAAAAAATAATTTATTAAAATAATACATTTTTCGATCGATCAAAGTGCTTAGTTTGATCCTTGGTCAATACAAATATGTAATTTAATTTAATATCACACCAATTTACCAATAAAACGACAAGTTAGAGAAATGAAACAAAGAAGAGAAAAGAAAACATATATATTACATAAATTCTACAAGTGTAAAAATAAAAACAAGCTAATTACAAGTGTTTCTCGAGTTCACAGTCTTCTTAGAAGGCGTAACAAATCCTTTTGCATACGTTGGCATGTGTTGTCAGTGCAGTTCAACATGACAGTCGATGAACCAGGCACTTCCAGTTGTTGACCAGGCACACACAGTCGGTGGCCAGGCAAGTCGGACAGTTTGGACAGGCACATCTAGCAGGTTGACCAGGCATGTCCACTTGGTGGTCAAGTACATCCAGTCAGTAGCCAAGAGGTCTAATTTTACGATATTCGGCGAACATTTTATTAGCTCATGTACAATGTCAGGCGTATATATCAGGCATCCCCTAACCAAGAGGCATTTTTCGTCGATACTTGGCCAACAATTTTTAACAAGTCTTTTTCAATGTCAGGTGCTTGAACCAGGCTTTTCCAAATCATTAAGTTATCAGTCCTGAGTGCCGACTTAACGATCCACATCAACAAAAAGGAAGTACATTTGTAAGCACGATAAAAAAGGAAGCACATTTTGAAGCACATTCCAAAAAAAAGGAAGCACATTTGGAAGTACATTAAAAAAGGATGCTAATTTAACGAAAAGGACGCACATTTTTCCCAAAATTCAACTTGGCAGAATACGATCCCATCAGCAGAAATACGATCTCATCACAGGTATACGATACTATAGACTTGTTTACGAGTATTTTACGAAAAGAGTGTACATTTACAAGAACATTCAACTCAGCAGGATGCGATCGCCAGTATACAGTAGGCTCCAACTGGCTACAATAGGTTCATTCAGCAGTGAGAATTAATTTATCTCATGCAAAAAAAAGACCTTGTAAATAGTCCCGATTCTTGCCAACAGATATCGCCACGAATTGTGTTGAGGTAAATATTATTTTATATGGGCTATTTTATTTGGGATTCATGATGCTCGCTCACGATCGCAAGATCAGGAGGGCTTCACTATACATCAAAGGGAAGGGAAATCTTCTTGCGTGTGTTTCTCAGTTGTCCTTAAACAAAGTAATTATCTGAGTAGTGAATCATTTGCCTGAATTCCATCTGATAAAAAAAATATTGTAAGTGCTAATTTGGCAACAGAAATTCACTAATTAATCGAAAATCTGAATAAAATTGCTTGCCTAATTACGAAAAGAAATATGCATGCAGGGAATATTTTCTCAGAAATTACCAGAATCACTCGGCGAAAACTAACACAAGTTTCGTCAAGAATAACCAGGAGCACACGGAGAAAACCTACGTACTCTTGTAAAATCAAGCTCAGTGAATTACTAAAAATTATATTAAAAATTACAAAACAACTTTTGTCAGTTTGTGAACTTCATCGCACCCCCTTTCAAACACACACTCACACGTACACACACACAGGATAGTAAATTCTGCGTACGCTTCTGACTGCAGCCAAACGCGGCTCCGAGTTTGGGGGGGGGGAGGGGTTGAGGGGACCCTCCCAAACCCAAATTTAATTTTTATTTAATTTATTAGCGTAGGGACTATATTTATGCCAACTTAAATTATTTAATTAAAATTTCCTTTCATCAAAAGTAGTTTGAAACTCCTGAATAACAGTATTTGAGACCACATATTTCTAAATATTCCACTGCTATCTCTGACTGTCAGGCTCCTCCACACGGGCCACTCAGAAGGCGCCAATCCACCACATGCCCAGTCACTAGAGTGTCAACATGGATTTGCAGGAAGCAAGGGTTGTTGACACAGCGATATAAATATAATTGGTCCTACCTGATTCTATGCTGAGCAATAACGTAACCATTTCTAATCAGGAATGATGACTCTAAGAAACAGCTGTATGACAGATTATTCCGACCTTACGGCCGGCATTCTCAAGTTCCCCTCCCACATATGCGCCCTAATAGGGTAGGGTGGGAGTAACGTTCCAGTTCGCTTTTAATAACATTCCAGAGCTTTAAGAAAAACAGAACTGTTAGGGATCGTTCCCTTCTGTTGATCGGGAGGGTATCAGAGCTTTGGCGCCGACCAGCGACTGGGGCCACCAACCCAGCATAGTCGCCGCCTTAGTCCCTTTACCACACTCAGCTGACCAGACAGTTGGAGGTGTCCTGTGCCCTAAGACTTATTCAGTACTGTGGGCGCCTACATCACACCGGGACCCCTCAGAACACCCAGTGAACCCGTGGTCCGGTGGAGGCCTATCCAACCTCTGTTAGCTGTTCAGGCTAGTACCGGAGCTGTGTCGTCGCTCACCACGTCGACTCCGCATTGGGCAAGAGAATCCCTGGTGCATGGTCCAAGCGATCGGAGCACCACTACCGAGTACGAGTCCTACCCAATCAGAATCCAGGGCCTTGGAGGAAACCTCAGCGAGACACCATTCAATCATTCATGGATTCTTCCCGTACTACTACCAACTTGGCGTCGATTCGGCAGACTGTTCGCCAGCTGCTAACCGACTGCCACTCTTCAGAGTTACTCCACAAGATGTCCTCGTCTCATCGGACTACCCTCCGACCTGCCGTACCTCGGCCCGGCAGATTTACAGCCGATTAAGGCCCGGAAGTGCCTGAACTCATCCGGCGGCGATCGCAGGAAGCCCTGGCTAGACATGACAGAGCAACTGTGCGTATGCTGGAGGCGCCAGTGAGCGAGCCACGGCCGCTGCTGGTGTAAGCAGCTCTGTCTGGTTTCCTGTCTCCACGGCGCGGCGAGTCTATTGGCCCTCGCAGTGGCCCGGTGTGAAGGCATGTTCTGCATCCTTCCTTTGTACGACAGTCCCTCCCGAGAAGTCTTCCTGGGAGCCGCCCTGGACTGTAGCAACCCCGTAAATAGGTAAACAGAATGGATCTTAATTCTGAGAGATATAAAGCTAAAAATCACTTAGTAGATTGACCTGTAGTTTCACCATAGTGTTATTCATTCCATCAAGCAGAGACACAGTATTTAAAACAACAAATTTTACAAAAATAAAATACTGAACAAAGTCATTAAACGCAAGCTCACTGTTCCTTTTTTTGGTTTGCTTCTATACGTTTACATCCCCCCCCCCCCCCCAATAAAAAGATAATCTTCTGTGGTGGCAACTTGACGCTATGTTAAATCTAAAATTATTACGAAGGATTTAAAAGTACCTGCCAACAAAAATCACAAGCCAGCCAATGTCAGCACAAGCAATAATTGCTTGTTAAAAATGCCAGAAACCTACACAGAAACTAAACATCCTGATAGTTAAAAATTAAAAAAAAAATACAGGTTTCGTCCTCGCTATCAGCTTGTTTTCTACGTGTTTTGTTTGAGCTGGATTTCAGAGACAGGCGGTTCCATTGTTTGATACCTGTGTTTTGTGCAAGTTGGTAGATAAGGTGACATATTGTGAGACAATGCTACTACATATGCCGCACCAAATCAAAGTTAAGGAGCGAAGAAAGATTCCACTGCCTTGACCCTGGGTGGATGTTATTTACAGATGACCTTGGCCCGTTGTTCAAGCCACAGATAACACGAGTAGGCTTATACACCAACTGTCAGGCGCACCTAACTGTGATCAGGCATGCGACATGTAAGACACTTCTCTCTCACGTGAGGCACACTCGAGCATATAGTAACTTAAGTACTTGCACAAATTTCACACTCAATGTTAAGGAATCTTTGCATTTCTTTCTCCGTTGTAACTATACAAATGCAAATTTGAGAACGGTTTGCCATGTGTTTTTTTTTTTTACGTGACAACGTCTAATAAATCGATAAACGCCGGCTGCACGTACGAAAAAGTGTCCCGTAACGCACATTGTCCCGTTGCGCTGTGTCCCGTTACGCTCATTGTACGCTTGCGCCGAATCTATCTCTCTTCCACTCGATTGGAACAACCATCGATTTGACTTTTTCGAGGCACTTTAAACTTAAAACTCTCCCATTCGTTTCCTACTTTTCCTATCATCGTCCTATCCTTAACAGAATAACACAGATTGGAAAAAGTTAAATAGCAAACATGTATAAAAGTTATAGTTAAAATAATATCTTCGTTAAAGTAATAAACATATTTGAATAAATGAGTGCAAATAAAAGTAAATTTATCAATTAAATTGTAGATTTCATTTCACTTATTCTTTGTATCCATACAAAATAGTGATAATTCAATAAAAATTATTCAATTTTATTCATAAAATTATGCAATCATTTCATCAATGTTTTGTTATGACGTTGTCACGTTAAACTATCGTCCGTAAACCGACTTTACAGACAACCAATTTTTTTAATTCGATAAACGCATCGTTAGTCAAGAAATGAGATTTGTTATTAATAAATAATATGTTTAAATGCTAGTGTTCTATGTTGGTCTACAATAATAAGATATTAAATTTATCAAATCTGCATGTAAAACTAGGGATGTTTTTCCTTGGTCTGTAAAGTAGGTAGCAGCCCAGAATGTTTTAGGATTCTGTATTCATCTAATATAACGAGAAAGCATAACATAACACATTGGCCTCCTGTCCTTGTTGCATATAAAATTCACGCGTATTTCACGAACATCCCGACCACTGAATGAGATTCCTTGCAGCAAGCACTCCAGTCGCCACCACGACGCCATGTTTTCTTAGGTCAGTCAAGATTCTGCATGTGCCGTACGTGTTAAAAAATTATATTTTAATTATTTCTCATATTTAAAAATAACAATAATTTGATAGTTTCATAAAGATTTTAAAAAGTAAAATATATTAATGAATGTTAAATCACGAGTAAAGCTTTAATTATTTTTCCGAGATTCGATGAAGCGAATAGCAATTAGAAAAAAAAAACTATCTCACTGAGCCCTATAAATTTTAAGAATGCAAATGCCGTAAAAATTTTCTCTCATTTTTTTTTTAAATTTAGCTTTGTTAAAACATAGTTCTATATTATTTAGTGGGACGCCTGAAGTTAAAAGTAAATGGTTCTTGATTTGACTAGCGTATTATTCCGTACGTTGCATGTATATTACCGAGTTCTCAGACGACATCTTGTTACTGGCTGCGGCGGTGTATGGATCATCTAGTTTGTCTCATCTGGTGCCTAAGTCACGTAATTACCTGTTCTTGTAAACTCGGCGGCATCTTTACCGTCTTTAATGTTGAACTCGATGGACGTTGTACCATCGACTACGGGAACCCTGGCATCAGCGACAATGATTGTGGTGCAGAGTCCGTTGGCAAAGTCGGCGTCAACACTATAAGAGACTTCAATAGTCGTGGTACCATCAGCAGAAGAGAGCTTGATGACTTCAGTGCTGGATGCACAGGAAACCTCGATGAACTTCGTTTCGCCCTCGATGGTGTCTTCAATGGTTGGTGATTCGTCAAGAAATATCGAACATCGATGCTGTTACTGCGACAAGATTTTCTCAAACAACAGCAATGCTCTACGGCACGAGAAGAGAAAATGTGCTAAGAACCGTTCTCGTAAAATTTTTGGGTGTAACCATTGTCGCAAGCAATTTACAAGAAATGTTAATTTGAAGCATCACTTGAAGACATGCAAAGGTCCTGCTGCGCGACAGAAAGTAAAGGTTTATATACAACAGCGAATTATTGATGTGCATAAGAGTACACCAGGAACTGATACAACTACAATAACATCGGCATCTGGTTCGGGTTCGTCTTCATCAACTAGACATCCTTGCAGCTACTGTGATATGTCGTTCGCATTTGCTCATGATGTACGGAGACACGAGAGGAGTAAATGTACAAAGAATCCTTCTCGCGTGAAGTTTCGCTGCGATGGTTTACTCGAACTGATAATTTGCGACGGCATGTGAAAAACTGTATTGTTGAGGTCCATGTGCCTACTGTTGAACTACCTGCAGAAATTTCGACTCCTCGGTTTAGGTTGGAGACTCGGTAGCGTACAAGCAAAAAAAAATAAATAAACAGATGTGCAGCAACCGATTGCTATGACGTTTGGACATGAAACTAAACCCAACACTGAGTTCGGTGCATTACAGGTGAATGATAATGGCTTCTACTTGGCGCAGTCTGCATTTCGTGGAACGTCGAAAGACTACTACTATCTAAATACGTTTAGTGAGTCGTAAGACATTTGTACTTTTCTTGACGATATCAGGCCAAACATAATCAATCAGCTTACTGATGACGAAGCAACAAATGGTCCTTTAAAATATAGCTTGTGGTTGGACTGTATATATGGAAAGCCATATCCGTTCGATGACAAAGTGAAGAAATGTGCATTCAAGACATCGGCTGCAGTAATTTACAGTTCTGACGATGTGAAGCAAACTGTTAAACACGGTTTCTAGAAACTCTGTCAAGTATAGGAAGAGTATGTTGGTAAAGGATCTGGCTGGTCTCTGTCTATATAAACCGATTGGAGCTAAGAATTAGTCATTTAACGCCTATGCAAGCCTAAATGTTTATAAGATTGCTAAATTTCGCAAGTTATCTTGTAGTAGGATATAAATTATGTAATAAAATTAATTTTGTAAAAGAACTTGCTGTGTTTTATTTCTATAACCTGTTGCTATTATGCTAAATTGATGTTATTCTAAATTATATTTTGCATCGTCCAGGGATCAAACCGAGGAATTTAGTTCATCTAATTAATCTGTAAATTAATGAGTTTTCTTTGATGAATTTTGAACTTTTCCCGAATTTATAGGTTAATTGTTACGAATTTTCAATATGACGTACAGAAAGTATTATAGGATGATGGCTTGGTAAGGAAACTAATCTTATTTTAGGACTTTTATCCATACTTATTAAAATGATTATTTTTACATAAAATTAAAATTTTTGTATTGCCCAGGGATCGAACCGAGGACAGGAATCGATCGAATCAATCAGTATTTTAATTGCAAATTTTTTTGGTGAATAATAAATTATTACTGCACTCTATCGGGGAAAAAATTAAACTATCATGATGGTAGCATGCTCTAGTAGACGAAAACAAGATGGCTTCCTCCAGCAGATGAAAACAAGATGGCAGACATTACGTCATACTAGCTGATTTATATGTATATATACCTTGGCATTAGTGGTGGGAGGTCAGTCTGCTGGCGGCAGGATGAATCGGTCGTCACTTTTTTTGCCCTCACCGGGTTCGAACCAAGGAATCCAAGCTCCATGACGTAAGTGCGTTTATATATAATATTTATTAAATTGAAATTAATTAATTTTTATAAATTTAAATATTTTTCATTCAAATTGGATGATAAAGATTTCCAAGATGGCGGCTGTAACGAAAAGTAGAATGGTGAAATAATCCATGATGACGTCAGAGGCATATCGGAAACTGTAGACATGGATTCTTAAGCCTCAATATGGATTTTGTGTTATTTCTAAGGCAAAATTCTTTTAAGGTTTTTCGAAATCCTACATTTCGAACTATCAAATTTTTTGAAAATTTTTGGCGAAATTTCTTTTCTAAAAAACTGGTCATTTTTGCGAATTTTTGCCAAATATTGGAGAATTTTTGCCAAATAATGGCGAATTTTGGACAAATTTTAAAGTTCAAGGTCATCCAAGATGTCCACCGTGATGTCACAATCCAAGATGGCGATCGGCACCAGGCACCTGGCGCCAACGCCAGTGCCAGGATGTCCTATTATATACTACTTCCATTGACCTTCCCACATAAGGTTAAACGATGCAATACCAACTTTTCTGCATTACTACGAAAGTTATACTTTCAAGCAACCGGCTACCATTCATTGTCATTTATTAACTATGCCAAGCAACGGATATATCGCAAATTTCTAAAGATTTTCAAAGTTTTTCCATTCGGAGAGATTATATGGGGTGAAAATCCGACTACCAAGTTGACAGCTAAGACAACTTAAGGTTAAAGGCACCGCCTACCCAGGCACACATACTGTGTGCAGAGCTTCAGAAAACCCTGCTACCAAGTTGACAGCGAAGACAACTTGTGGTAAAAGGCTCCGCCTACCCAGGCACACATACTGTGTGCAGAGCTTCAGAAAACCCTGCTACCATGTTGACAGCGATGACAACTTGTGGTTAAAGACCCCGCCTACCCAGGCACACATACTGTGTGCAGAGCTTCAGAAAACTCTACTACCAAGTTGACAGCGAAGACAACTTCTGGTTAAAGACCCCGCCTACCCAGGCACACATACTGTGTGCAGAGCTTCAGAAAACTCTACTACCAAGTTGACAGCGAAGACAACTTGTGGTTAAAGACCCCGCCTACCCAGGCACACATACTGTGTGCAGAGCTTCAGAAAACTCTGCTACCAAGTTGAAAGCGAAGACAACTTGTGGTTAAAGACTCCGCCTACCCAGGCACACATACTGTGTGCAGAGCTTCAGAAAACCCTGCTACCAATTTGACAGCGAAGACAACTTGTGGTTAAAGACCCCGCCTACCCAGGCACACATACTGTGTTCAGAGCTTCAGAAAACCCTGCTACCAAGTTGACAGCGAAGACAACTTGTGGTTAAAGACCCCGCCTACCCAGGCACACATACTGTGTGCAGAACTTTAGAAAACTCTGCTACCAAGTTGACAGCGTAGACAACTTGTGGTTAAAGACCCCGCCTACCCAGGCACACATACTGTGTGCAGAGCTTCAGAAAACCCTGCTACCAAGTTGACAGCTAAGACAACTTGTGGTTAAAGACCCCGCCTACCCAGGCACACATACTGTGTGCAGAGCTTCAGAAAACCCTGCTACCAAGTTGACAGCGAAGACAACTTGTGGTTAAAGACCCCGCCTACCCAGGCACACATACTGTGTGCAGAGCTTCAGAAAACTCTGCTACCAAGTTGACAGCGAAGACAACTTGTGGTTAAAGACCCCGCCTACCCAGGCACACATACTGTGTGCAGAGCTTCAGTAAACTCCGCTACCAAGTTGACAGCGAAGACAATTTGTGGTTAAAGACCCCGCCTACCCAGGCACACATACTGTGTGCAGAGCTTCAGAAAACCCTGCTACCAAGTTGACAGCGAAGACAACTTGTAGTTAAAGACCCCGCCTACCCAGGCACACATACTGTGTGCAGAGCTTCAGAAAACTCTGCTACCAAGTTGACAGCGAAGACAACTTGTGGTTAAAGACCCCGCCTACCCAGGCACACATACTGTGTGCAGAGCTTCAGAAAACCCTGGTACCAAGTTGACAGCTAAGACAACTTGTGGTTAAAGGCTCCTCCTACCTAAACACACATGCTATGTGCAGAGCTTTAGAATAAATCACGCAATTATAAAACTGCTCAATTAATCTGATTGAAGCTTTGCACACGGTATGTGTGTCTAGGTAGGCGGATCTTTTAACCACAAGTTGCCTTAGCTGTCAACTTGGTAGCCGGATTTTTATCCTTTACCCGGAATAGAACAACTTTGAAACACATTTGTATTTTGCGACTTAGACATTGCTTGGCATAGTTAATAAGTATCTAACTATTATTGTTATAGGGACGCTTGAAGTTATAACTTTCTTATTAATTCAGAAAAGTTGGAATTGTTGCGTGCAACCTTTTATGGGAATATCAATGGAGGTTGTCGTGTCAAACGTTTTGAAATTAATTAAACTTCGTATGTTCTAGTTTTTACTAGTGTTTTTCTTTTAGCTGTTCTGAATCATTAAACACAATTATGCCTTTGGCTAGGCGGGTACCTTAATGACACTGCATATAAAATTAAGGCATTTTAATTGGTATATTTTTCAAGGTTTTAAAAATCATCTGGATTTTCAATTTCAAATGTAATTTGATTTCGTTTATTATCGTCATATCTCTGCAGCTGTTGGATCTACAATCAATACGATTCCTTATCAGTGACACACAAGGATAGTGACAGTGATGCTATCTCGTAACCAACAGGCAAGAATTCACGCTAATGTACAGTTCATAACTGATTGGTTCTCTTTCTTAACATTTATTTAATTTTTACCAGTACCACCAAACTTAAAAATATTGCACTAAGTCTGAACTGAATATTTAACCAATTGATTTATCCTTAAAACCAATTTTATAATTCACACAAACATTCTGAGAGTAAGTTTAATTACATTCATAATTCCTAAAAAAAAAATTATGTAAATAGCTGTATAAAATACTTGTAATATACGTGTCAGAGCTTCGAAAATTCACCCAAAGCAAAATTTGACTGTTTGATTCCGAAATTTAATACAATTCACATAACTAACACTTCATGTCAACGAAGATCTTTCAAGTTTCCAAGTACAGTGATCACCAACACAATATTTTAAAAAATTTACTTTCTGTAGGACATGATTAGAATTAATACTACTTGTTTGAAGTTTAAAAATAAATGAAACTTTAAAAAAAACTAAATGTTTGCAATTCTTATAATTTTTGACGAAAAGCAAACAACAAAATGAAATTATTTATAAAATCTTAATGTAAATTGAAGATTTTTCGTTTACCAATAGCTAGAGACTGGAAAAATTCGTACTTTGTATGACCTCTAGGATAGACTCCACAATCCCCTATATACTCAGGCAAATGCCAACTGCTCATTGGTTACCGACTCGTGACACGTGTCAACTGGGGCGCTTGCGATTCGATACTTTTTTGGTTAAAGGTTTTTTCATTGGCTTAAAGTCCTTCAGATAAACTGTGAGCCAATCAGAGAAGCACTATAAAGGTACAGTTTTTTCGAATCTATCATATCATGAAATGAATCAGCGAATTTTTCCGGTCTCTACCAATTGCATTTCAGGGAAAATATTTTCATACTTCTTGAAAAAAGCATCAATTAAGTACAGCAACGTGCTAGCCGTTAAGATAACGCACTATCGCAGCACACACAAGTGTTATGACCAGTTGAAGTGCCCCTAGAGTTTATTAGTACCACACATTTCTATGTTGCCACTACGACAAAGCCAGCAGAACACTCGCGAGATAAGATTGCCCCCCGCCCCCTCCCAAACAATGAGTTCTTAAAATGTATAAATTTTTTCTCTTCAGCCAAAAATTTTCTGCGATAGTGAAATACAATTACTGGCAGCCTTATAATTTATAACCTACGGTACTTTAAATTGTAAGCGAAGTGGTAACATCTTTGTTCCCAGGGAGCTAAAGCTTATTTCTAGCTATACGATGTGAATCATCAACTACATACATCATTCTTTAATTTATTAATGGCATACCTGGAAAAAACAAATGAATTTTGTACACACAGAAATTATGTGGTCATCAAACTTTGCTGAATGAGAACAGATTGACTTGTTTATAATTTATCCAAGACGGTCAGAAAAAAATCTCATGCAAATTGTTTTTGGAGCACGTGTATGTGAAACAGTAGAGCCTAGAGAGAAAGAGTGTAGAAAATCATATAGATTAAACATTGTGCTACTTGTTAAAGGTTAGCACCTATTTAAATACACACAAAGAAGAGTAGTGAGGCCCCAAGTATACATTTAAAAAAACTTTAAATTAGTATAAAATGTTACAGGCATAAATACATTATTGAGGTGGGCTTCAAACCTAAAAACACTTGAACGACAGGCTACTATTTCTCTCTTCTTACATCCGTAGGCTAACTATTTAAAATGTAAAAGCATGTTTTTTTTTCGAATGGTACGACAATTTTCATACACTTAGCAGTGTTCGACTACACTCAGTTTAAAATAAAGAAATCTCATTTTTAAAAACATCCCTGGCTGCAAGTATGCACTGAATAATTTAGCTCGAACACTTATCGACATGCATTCGGCAAATAATAAATATAACGAAACCCTTTTAAAATTTGCCACTTGATAAGATACCCTGTTTAGTAAGTAAAATATACCTTTATTTTGAACAGTAGTTTAACCCAATTTATTAACTTTTACTTGTAAATTACCTTTAAATTTTTTGATATTTTTTGACGTGACGTCTAATAAATCGATTAACGCCGGCTACACGCACGAAAACGTGTCCCGTTACGCACATTGTTCCGTTTCGCTATGTCCCGTTACGCTCATTGTATATTGCTCTTTCGAACCTGAACCTCCTAGCATTGCGACCGAGTCCGTGGCGTAATTCTGTTTTCATGCATTTCAATGTAACATTTTCATTGCTCTTTGCTAACCCGTTCCTCCTAGCATTGCTGCAGAGTCCGTGGCGCAAATATATTATTTTTGACTGCATCTTGGTGTTGGGTAAGCCATTTTCCTTCACATCATCCTTGAAACACTCCCATTCGTTTCCTACTTTTCCTATCATCGTTCTATCCTTAACACAGATTTGAAGAAGTTAAATAGCAAACATGTATAAAAGTAATAGTTAAAATAATCTCTTCGTTAAAGTAATAAACATATTTGAATTAATGAGTGCAAATAAAAGTAAATTTATCAATTAAATTGTAGATTTAATTTCACTCCTTCTTTGTATCCATACAAAATAGTGAAAATGCAATTAAAATGATTCCATTTTATTCATAAAAGTATGCAATCATTTCATCAATGTTTTGCTATGACGTTGTCACGTTAAACTATCGTCCGTAAACCGACTTTACAGACAACAAATTTTTTAATGTTAAACGTAGTTTCATGGTAACCATTGCCTTTTTTGTGTGCTTTTGAGGAACCTTAGAATGTGTCAATGCAACTGTCAGTTGAACAAGTGCTCACTACTGACAGTATTGTTTAGAACGCGAGAGACAAGCCTGCGACGCGCGCCAGGCTCGGAGCTGGCTGGCGGCCCCCGCACGGCCACTGACGTCACGCGCCGTCCATTGACGTAAGGCAAGCCACGCGTGCTTGGCCGGATTACAAGGGTCCTCGGGCTATTACTGGCCTGGGAATTCCGGACTTACAGAGGCCGCCACGAGGAGTGACGTGAAAAAGCGACGCCAGTCTCGATGTTTTGGGCGTCGGGTCGGCCCGGAATGACGCGACATGTCACTGCCACTCTCGTTGGTTCTAGAAGGGCACCACAGGTATTTAAGAAGCGATGCCGATCTCCGAGCGAGTTCCGAGAGTCGGAGGGTTCCGCGAGTGAAGGGAAATGCGACATCGGCGAAGAAGGTGAGAGACCCCCTCGAGAGTGGCGCGACGCGGAGCGACGGGATCGTGAGAGTGTGACTGAGTGGTGCGAGACTGTGTGTGTGTGGACAGGCGCGAGGTAAGGAGCGAACTACTGTCGAGCCTAGCTCCAGTGAGGCGTGATATCTGTGGTACTTGACAGACAGTGAGTGACTTGCGGATAAACATTCTTAATGCCAGTGATTGGTGATCTGACCATTTTTAAGCACAATTATTTATTAGTAATGTAACTGTTAGTAATTAATAAAACTGTGATAAAACTTAATTGGGCTATCCCTCACGAACCCAGTTCTCCCCACATAGGTCGTAACAGTATTTGTTGTAGTTATTCTTTTAAAGAAATAATTTAATGCTGAACACCAATGTTATTAGCTAATAAAATGGCATTCCATTAATTTATGACTATACACAACCACAGCCAAAATTTTTGATATTAAATGACAACAAAAGTTTTGACAAAAAATGTTGAAACCAAGATAGCGTATTTCAGTTACGTCTCCTTAGAAGTAATTGAATGTTATCAGATGATGCTCTTGATGAAATACAACAATGAAATTTATTTCTGGGATTTTTCATTGCAAAATTTCTTTAACAAATTTAAATGCTTCAAATACATTTTTTTAAAAATAATTACATTGTAAAGTCTTGTACTCTATGGCGTGTATCTGGCAAATAGCACACGGAAACAGGCAGGATAATGGCAGGAATGGTGCGTTAGAAACAGAGAGTATACGCACAGTGGAGACACGCTGTCGTGCCCCGGCAGATAGCGGAAAACCATTTCACAGACGAGAGAGCCACACCCGAAGTTCCCCCAAGTTCATGCTCGCTTTTTTTTCGTTCGATCTCATTGTATAAACCGGTGTGGCATTAAATTTTGCGGTCGATTAGGATAGGTTAGCTACATTATAAATACTTTTAAACATTGTGGATGGTTGGTTATATTAGGTAAGTATAACTACATTAAAAATACTGTAAAATTATTTTGTGGTTGCTTAGCAAATAACTTTTTAATATGTAGCTATCCAACGCTAGGACACCGTTTACATGATTTCACAGTATCTTTAATGTAGCTATCATAACCAAAACAACCGTCCACAATGTTTTAAAGAATTTATAATGCAGCTAACCTAACCTAATTTACTATTAGTATCCTTTTATCAACACCGCCATATTTATTTACAATGAACCAAAATAAAACCGAAGATGCACGATCGGGCGTTTGGCTCTCTCGTCTGTGAAACGAAGGCTTCCCGGCAGATAGCGCGGCCCTGGCGAGGGAAGCAGTTCAGAGGTCGGCGAGATAAGGCGGCAGCAAGTGGGGCGGACAGCCAGTAGTGTCCGCACCCCAGCCCCAGGGACTAACTTAACACGGGTGCCACATTAGAGGCTGCTAACCTTGAATATCGCAGTGTAAGAATACAAAAACAAAAAGTTGGAGGGGAGGTGAATTTAATTATTTGTATTGAAAGATACATACGTGTATGTTGTCGAAGTATTTAAAAACTGGTATTTTTCACGTAGCCTACTTTCCAATTTTCGATGTATAAAAATGACTGACTGAAAAATAAATCTATTTATTTACCATCTATGTTAAATCAACAATATTTTATATTAAAAGATAAAAAAATGTGTTGACAAAAAAAAGTTGAAAAAAATAGCGTTTTTTAGTTAAGTCTCCTTAGAAGTAATTGAATTGGCGATATAAGGTGGTGTCGGGATAGTTTTGGTTGTTTTAAAAAAATAAGGGGGGGGGGATACGCTAAAATGAGTTAAGTCTTTTTCGCTTTTATCGGAGCCTTTTCAAAATAGTTTAATATTTATTTCTGATAATCGAATGGCTCGATAGTCGACGTAGCGAACGCGCTGATCTCAGCGGGTGATGTAGCAAAGCCATTTTTACGAATCCGGCAGCGAATTCTAGTGGCGGGTGTGGAATGCATGAGTGATTCGCGTCCAGAAATGCACTTGAAAGCACATTTTGCCTACATGGAGACTAGTCTAGTTACGTCCCTGCCCAGTCCTGTAGTCTGTGTGTTTCATAGCCGCGAGGACAACTCCTGTATCTCCACACACTTCTCGTGGGCCGTGTTAGGCAATAGGCCTACTAGGCCAGTGGCGAACGCAGGAGCTATGAAAAGAATATGCGAGATATCGGTGAAGGCATTTGAGCGATAAACTACAGAAAAATATCAATTTCATTTAAAACTCAAACAATTGTTGGGTAATTTAGGTTGACCTTGTGAGTATGATTGCCACTCAGCAAGAGACGAGCCAACCAGGCAGATTATTCATACATATATGTGTAAACGTTTCCACCTATATTCGTAACATGCAGTAACGCTACAAATAATATCGCAGTCAGGATTTTGATGTGTGAACATTACATAAAGTTCAGAAACAACCGAAGCAATATTAGAACTCTACGGTATCTAAGGACTGCGACCACGTGTATCTACAAACAGGGGAAGAGGGCACGATGTTCGCACCTGAGTAAAGTAACTCGTTGTCTACAGCATCTACTGTCAACAACCAGAGTTCGAGGCTGGAGCGAGGTGTTTATGTCGCCAGAATTTGTTTAACAGATGCTGGCTCTTCTACTTGAAACCACCCGACCAATCAAAGGAGGATCTGCCTCCTAGAACACAGGAAAAGGATACATAGGGTTCGGTCACCAAAGATTGTATGTGTGTCTGACCCGACTGCTAGGCACCACTTCATCCATGCTGACACTGCCTCAGGTGGCAATCACACATGGCTAGTGATATTACAATGAGAGTGCCCCGAACAATTATATTCGGATAGACACGTTCGCACCAGAGCACAAGGTACAGACAGCCTGGTTTATTAGCACTCAGACCTTA
This sequence comes from Bacillus rossius redtenbacheri, assembly GCF_032445375.1. NCBI lineage: Eukaryota > Metazoa > Arthropoda > Insecta > Phasmatodea > Bacillidae > Bacillus > Bacillus rossius. Next base: position 36,778,267 of record NC_086343.1, read on the forward strand.
AAGGTATAACACAGATGTTTCCACTGGTGTTTTTGGGTGGGGGGATAGGGGTTGGGAAAAAAATTTACAAAATATCAGAAAAGTCTGTATGTTATTTAGGGTGATGCAAGGTGAGCTTTTAAAACAACTGCAACTACAATGTGTGAGCATTCACGTCACCTACGGGTTCGTCTGTGGTCCCATATTCCAGTGTGTTATTGTCAGAAGTAACGTAAGTTTGTGTTTGACAACTAGTTTGAAATTTTATATATTTTTTTTAAACCCCCCCTTCCCAAAAAAAATTCTTAATCCGCCATTGGGTTCTTCATGGACGTGACATGCTTCGAGTGGAGACCAGAGCGAGATACTAGAATAAGATACACTTATCACGAATCCACACATATTAGTGTTAAATTAATCCCTCCTCTTTGTGTGGGTCCTGTAAGCATATGTATAGTATTTTTTAATATTTATGAAATTCGTACTGGCATGGGAAACAGTTAACCATACTACTCTCTAAAACATTTTAGGCTGTGAGTTTAAGCCAGGGGTGTATATAGATCAAATGGAGAGTCAAACAATAAACCAAATACTCAATAGTTTTGATAAGTTTTCAAGACGTCGGAAATTATTCGAAATTGCCTTCTAAGGTTTTGCTATTTCTAAGTATTTTGGGCTCGCAATTTAACTGTGTGGTATTCTATACCACTCTAGTATACTGCTCCCCATCATTCGAGGTTGAATCCGCCACCGGTCCTTACCTCCCAAGCAAGAGGAATTATTCTGGGGAAGAATCCACATGCCAAACTAATTAAGACAATATCATCACCACTTTTTCCAGCCTGTGACAGGATCAACAAAGTAAAATGCCTCCATCTTCCTCTGCCACTCCACCAATCTTCCTTCTTCACTCTGTTCCATTCTTTCTTCTTCACTCTGTTCCATTCTTCTCCTCTCTTCTGCACTCCTTTAACCATCTACTCTTCCCACTTCTTCCTTGGTCTTCCTTGGGCCTTCTTCATGTGTACTTCAACTCTTATCATTCACCTATATAGCCTCTCTTTTCCCACTCTCTGGACATGGCCATGCCATCTCATTCTTTCTTCTTTTTTTTTTCATGATCTCATTCGAGTCCCGTACTCTAAGTCTTGATTACTCCAACTCATTCCTGAACATGTCTCACTTTGTAACTGCCAACATACTCCTCATTAACTTTATACCTATTCCTCTGATCTTCTCAGGATCTCTCTTGTCTACAGACCTAGTCTCTGCTCCGTTAGTGACTATGGGCGGACAGTAAGTACTGCACACGACAGACAGTGGTAATAATTCATACAATTGTAATAAATCCAGACAGTGGTAACAAAAGCTCGCAAAACTTATTTTTAGATAGCACTCATGCAACGTGATCTGAGACATCTGGGACCAGATTATGGAAACTTCTTACTCCCATACGGATCAGGGCAATACAAACCATCTACAAGAGCAGGACATGGTGTTTGTTCCAGTGAGCAGAAACTGAGTCTCGGCTGCATACCGCAGTATGCGCAGTTCCTCTCCAGCAAGGGGATACACGGCGTCCTAGGTACGTGGGCCCCTCCGCAATCGCACACCTTTGACTCCTGATGGAGGACTCTGAGCCGTTAGCAGGTGGTCGAGTTCCTATTGGTCCTCAGAAGCCAAGCGCCCTAAGGAACTGTGCTCGTGTAGCGAGAGAAGTTGTGATTGTTTGCACCTAATATTCTACTTGTATAATGCTACACGAGTTTATAGCCAAGTGGTTCCAAGTCCCTGATAATCTTGTGTGTCTTCCCCCTTATCAGTATTCTCTGGTTTTAACGTCTCAAGTCATTTGGTAAGAACAAGAGGGAGAGATAGGACCTGAAATATATAACCTTTGTTTCTGCAGGTTTTTTTATTACCATTACAATTTTCTTTCGCTTTTGTTTTTAAAATCTCGATTCATTTAAACATAGTTTATAAGTGACTGGGTGATACAAATTGTAATTTACTCCGTGAACTGGCGTTTAGTGATTAATTAATTTTGTTTTGTAAACATAAACAAATGTAATAACATTATCAATAAACACCATGTTATGGGCTGTGTAAATATCTCCGCGTGTTATCTCTGCCTTATAAAGGCCAATTTCCAATATAAAAGATGCGGGCCTAAAGTTATGGCACAAAAGCTGATGGGGAAAAAAATGTGGCACATTTTGGATCATATCTTTCCTCCTTAAAGAGAGTTGTGTTATGTAAAGTAAATTATGATAGAATAAATTTTTAATAACAAGCCCTTGAAGAGCTGAGAGTGCAGTGGCGGCGTGCTCGGATTCAGTTATGCCAGCTGCCTGGCCCAAGGAACACCGGGGGAGTGGTGTCGTGGTCGTTAGGAGTCGATGCGCACATTTAATATATATATATATGTATATATACACAATGTATATAAGTCGCCAGCCCAGGTAAAATTTTCTGGCCGGTTTCGCAGAAGAATTGTTGTAGTAGGAAGCTCCGTCGCAGCGATCGCTTCAATCGCTGGGTATCGACTGCGCACGCCCCTAGTGGTCTTAGGACGTACTATGTTAACCAGCCAGTCACCGTCCCATATACGGGAAGCTGGTATCAGCACCGTTCGGTGACCTTGACGATAAGTATTCCTTACCACTGCCTTTGAGGGCCACGAAACTCCGGGAGAAAACAGTCACTGGGATCACTGTATGGAGGGATTGTGTACCCTAGTAACGTGAAAATTAACTCCTAAGAACTTTGTAACAGGCCTACAGTCAGTGCTGAGTTTAAAAAATATATAATCAATGATGCGCATGGGGAAGAGACGGAATGCAATGACGAGGTAAACGGGAGTGCGGTCCTTGTCCTATCCTAACGTGAATGACGTCACACTGTCACACCAAAACTTCCCTGTTTATGATATTGCAATGTCCGAATCTACTGATTTTTTTCTTCGTGTTTTTGGCTTCCTACCATATCATCTGTTATTTTCTGTTAATGAGCAAATTTTTCAAACGGGAACCGGAATCTAAAAATATCACGAGTGTCATTCTATGCTACGAAATAACACAGATTGAAAAAAAAATCTCCAGTTTAACAAATTAATCGGACCAGGGAGAGTCGGACATCTGTTCACGCCATCCGTGACGTCAGGAGGTTAGGCGGATCACAGTTTGGGACATACATAGCTATTTCAGACGGGTCTTAAACTCCGCCAGATGGCGAGTCGAGGAACAGACTGGGCTGTGTGGCAGCGCCTGCGTGGTGGTGGTTGTGGTTGTGGTTGCAGTGAACGGCACCAGTGGCGAGGGCATGTCCATGAGTTCAGGAGGTTAGGCGGATCACAGTTTGGGACATACTTAGCTATTGCAGACGGGTCTTAAACTCCGCCAGATGGCGAGTCGAGGAACAGACAGGGCGGTGTGGCAGCGCCTGCGTGGTGGTGGTTGTGGTTGTGGTTGCAGTGAACGGCACCAGTGGCGAGGGCATGTCCATGAGTTCAGGAGGTTAGGCGGATCACAGTTTGGGACATACTTAGCTATTGCAGACGGGTCTTAAACTCCGCCAGATGGCGAGTCGAGGAACAGACTGGGCTGTGTGGCAGCACCTGCGTGGTGGTGGTTGTGGTTGTGGTTGCAGTCAACGGCACCAGTGGCGAGGGCATGTCCATGAGTTCAGGAGGTTAGGCGGATCACAGTTTGGGACATACTTAGCTATTGCAGACGGGTCTTAAACTCCGCCAGATGGCGAGTCGAGGAACAGACTGGGCTGTGTGGCAGCACCTGCGTGGTGGTGGTTGTGGTTGTGGTTGCAGTCAACGGCACCAGTGGCGAGGGCATGTCCATGAGTTCAGGAGGTTAGGCGGATCACAGTTTGGGACATACTTAGCTATTGCAGACGGGTCTTAAACTCCGCCAGATGGCGAGTCGAGGAACAGACTGGGCTGTGTGGCAGCGCCTGCGTGGTTGTGGTTGCAGTGAACGGCACCAGTGGCGAGGGCATGTCCATGACGGTGGAGGAGCGCGAGGCGGCCACAGAGGCATGGGCCAAGGCCGTCAAGGTCACGAAGCAGAACCTCATGGTGCAGGTGGGCGGAGCCTGCTTGCCTGACGTGCTGCGCATGGTGAGTCTCTGGAAAACCTTAAAAAGTGAGGGTTTCGGGAAACCCTAATTTTTATCGATTTATTGAATGACTTACATACTTGAAATAAATATTTTTAGATGAAGGCTACATACTGATGGTTAATCCAAAGCTATATACTACATAATTTCATGCTTCCATGCTTGGACTGAGATAAAATTTTGCCTTTAAGTTCATAAAAAAATTATTAAATAAGGACTGTTTAGTTTGGAAATAATTATAAACAATTAAATATGGTTATATTATGAAATTATTTGAAATCATGTACAAAAAAACGAAATACTGTTAGCAGAATAATCTAGGCTAGTGCATCCTGAAGTCTGTGCGGGCCTGTTTCCTTGGATACGCCATTGGAGTCCACTCCTGTCTCCTCCCAGCACAGCTGAGTAACAGTTCAGGGTGCGCTACACGCCACATCGTGGTCACTGCTGTGGCGGTCTCTAGGCCCGGGACTGCCACCACTAACCCACCTGAAGGTGTGACTGTTTCGAGTAGTTTAAATAGTGTTGACTCTCTCGGCAGCAGTTGGCAACCTCGTTCAGAAACTGTCTACCAAGATATTCAAAAAGTGTCTTACTAAAACCAATTTGTCTCTCTAAATACCACAGGAATACTGAATGTATGTGCGTGAGAATGTGTAAGATAATGACAGTATCATAATAACAATTTTAATTATGTTTTAATATTGTTTTTCTATTTAAAACTATATTACATATGTTTTAGGGTATTATTTAGTAATATTTATATGTTAATACAATATTTTATATGGTTTTTGTTAGTGCTTAATTTGGATGTTAAGTTGGTAGATGATAATCAGTAATTGCTGTAATTTGTATTTTCTTATTATGTAATTTCATGTTGATTCCTAGAAATAACTTATACATTATTTATGTATCACGTCTCAGTTTTACGTCTTAACTGCGCCAAACTAAGGTTGAAAAAATATTTAAAATAAACTTATACTGTTACTGTTAGGGGCTAGCAGATCTGAGCTGCAGTGTAACGCTTGATCTTATATATATATATATATATATATATATATATATATATATATATATAGCACATACGTCATTGCTGGTTTGCACTGTATGTTGTAGAGAAAACCCGAAGAATGTCTAAAGAAAGATGAATACATAAACACACAGAAAACCAGCCAAAATTAGCCGATTTAAATGTTAAATGTAAATCTCGTGGAATGAATTATGCAAAAAAAATATCACAGTATAGACAATCACAGTGGGCTAACAATGATGAGATGGTTGCAAAAAAAATCCCTTTTAGCATAACCTGCAGGCGTAGGTAGATTTCAAAGTACCTATGTCTTCTGAAAATGTTCTGAAAATTCTATAAACGTCTGGAACATTTAAAGAAATTAATGTGCATAACATTATTTATGTTCTCCTATATTCCAACATGATCAATTAAGCATTTCCTTATATTCCATGCAGCGAAAATGTTTCGAATGGTTTTAACTTAATGTATCCAGAATTGAAAAGCTTAGAACAAATTTCATATTATGCCTACTAAGGTAGATATTAATATTTTTGACCTTTAAAAAAACATTTTTCATTCCTTGCACTAATACGTGATCGTATAAAAATATGCTTTGTACCAATTTTTAAGAAAATATCAAGATGATTTAAAATATAATTAATGAATGTGATAATAAGGATGTTTTGATTTGTTTTATTCCATCCCCTGTTTTTATGTTAATAGTTCGTCTCCATTGTTCCAGCCAAAGGTTTTATTTATTGTTTAGGATTTTTACAACAAAATTGTAGCGGTTTTGATAGTTAACCTAATTAATAATTTTAATTTTTTTGTCTCTCAGCCCTTGTTATTTCCCACCTTGCAATAATGGTTTGTTACATAAAAATTTACTTAGCACAAAAGTTTTCATCGATATTTAGGAAGTTCAAAATAAATAATAACGTATTCGATAGTGCACACGGTACGTTATATTTATATATTTCTTTTACAAACCCTGTGTTTTTCCACCCATTGAAGTTGTGGTTGGTCTCATATCAAAAATTTATTGATAAAATTTTTGGTATTACTCCTACGAGTTATATATAATACGTTCAAATGGATGCATTATTTTTCATTTATAGCATTTTTTTTTAACCTTCCCTATTTCTTCCTATTTGGTCTGATTTCGCCCATTAACGAACGGCCGAGATTTTCCATTACTCTATTTTATGTATCAGTTTGGAAGTGATTTGTGCATAATTACGGCAGTTATCGTGTCCATAAAAATATTTAGTTGACGATGGTTTTGGGGTCTGTGGACCATGAAACGAAAAAACTACGTAAAACATTTTTTTCGAAAGTCGCACCGTGGTAATGACTGCAATAATAAGTCTTTCTTCGAACTTCGAAATCTACCTACAAGTAAGCGCAGAGAACGACAACCATTTTGGACAACTCTGTGACAGATAGAGGAACCCGACGATGATCCAAACAGATAATCCGGACACGCCAACAATACAGTGACGCACATGCACTCCCAACGATGAAATTAAGAAGGTGTTCAGACAACACAGAAACGACAGCACAGACGAACACAGCAAGTAGAGAGGTTTCGGGAACTAAGAGTTAGCCCACTGTGTCCTTCTGTGCTGTGGTATTGTTTTCACTCATTCCTTCCATGAATCTCTCTGTGCTGTTAATATGTTTAACATTTTTGACAACGGCGTGTTTTCTGTGTCTTTGTATAGCCATCATTATTTATCGGTTCTTCGGGTTTACTGTATGACTTACATTGCAAACTACGGATGACCTATGTTCAAAATATTTTTGATGTGTAACACTGCATTTGGTAGGAGCAATTTCGTGAACGGAACGGAAGTCGCATGGAACGGAAATGTGTAACCATCGGTGCTGCCATATGTGGCGGATGTCGAGAACCAAATTTTCCAAAGAAGCCAGTAGGAAACTTTATAGTATTAGCTGTTTCGTGCATTTTAACAAGATGGGCAGTAGTTTTAATAACATTCCCTGTCAAATATCAGATTTAAAGATGAGGTTTTTTTTTTTTTCAAATCTTTTTATCGGAGCCGTTTCAATGTATGGTTTAACATTTCGGTCTGCTGCTCCGGCAGCGAGTTCTAGCGGCGCGCGCGGGAACTACGTGTGGTTCGCGTCGAGAAATGTAGTTGAGAGCACGCTATTGCAAGTGCACCTGCGAAGCTGTGTGGGTGCAGGCACGCCACGCAGAGGCGCTGGGAGTGGACGGCCTGCTGTGTCTGCCGGAGCTGTTCAACAGCCCCGCCGGCGAGCAGCAGCTGGTGGACTACCTGTCGCTGGTGGCCGCCGTGGCGCCCCGCACGCCGCTGCTCTACTACCACAACCCGCCCTACTCGGGCGTGCACGGTGAGTCATGGGGCTACAACTTCTGGGGGAAGAGGAGGCGGCAGGCGGCAGGCCATGACCCAGCATACTTGCACACTCGCATATTCGCATACTTGCACACTTGCATACTTGCGTATTTGCAAGTAGATGTATTTGGTTCATTCTGGGGCAGGGGAGGAGGGAGGGGGATTTCGGGGATTATGTCACTTCCTTCGACCATGCACACACGAAAAAGTGTCCCGTTACGTTCATCAGCCATGTACGCACGAAAAAATGTCCCGTTACAGTAGTTGGAAATGGGGGGTTCAAGGCCAGGCGAAGGATCCAGGATCAGACCTTTAACATTGACCTTGACCTTTAACTATGACCTTGAACATTGACATTGACCTTGAACATTGACTTTGACCTTGAACATTGACTTTGACCTTGAACATTGACCTTGAACCTTGACCTTTGACATTGAACCTTGACATTGACCTTTAACTATGACCTTTAACATTGACTTTGACCTTGAACATTGACCTTGAACCTTGACCTTTGACCTTGACCTTGACATTTTACTTTGACCTTGACCTTGAACATTATACCTTGACCTTGAAATTTGACCTTGACCTTGAAATTTGACCCTGACATTGAAATTCGACCCTGACCTTTAGCCTTGCGACCCTCGATGTTACCAACCTGATGACGTCATCTAATCAGTATGCTAATCCATATGCTAACCTAACCTAACCTAACCTAACCTAACCTAACCTAATCCATATGCTAATCTATGCTAACCTAACCTAACCTAACCTAACCTAATCCATATGCTAATCTATGCTAACCTAACCTAACCTAACCTAATCCATATGCTAATCTATGCTAACCTTACCTAACCTAACCTAATCCATATGCTAATCTATGCTAACCTAACCTAACCTAACCTAACCTAATCCATATGCTAATCTATGCTAACCTAACCTAACCTAACCTAATCCATATGCTAATCTATGCTAACCTAACCTAACCTAACCTAACCGTCATGTCCGCCATCTTGAAAATCAATAATTTTTTGTTAGAAAAACGGGGAAAAAATTAAAAATCATTAAAAAAAATAACTAATCGAATTAAATAATGAAAATTAAATAAATTATTATTTAAAACCACTGTTGAACATATCGTTATGGTCACCATCTTGGATTATATTTAATTGTTGCTTGTTTCGTTATGCCCACCATCTCGGTTGAGTACGATGTTATCGTTACACTTAACATTATGACCGCCATATTGGATCCTATTAATGTTGCATGTTTCGTTATGGCAGCCATCTTGGAGTCGTGTAATTATTTAGCTAGAAATTCGGGAAAAAATCCATAATTAATAAAATAAATCACTCATTAATTTACATATTGTTTCGATCAGTTCCTGTCCTTGGTTCGATACTCGATCGATGCAATAATGTTTAATTTTATGTAAAAAAATAATTTCAATAAACCATGTTCAAAATTCTTAAAGAGGCTTAAAATCCTCTACTACCATCATATTATAAGCCATTGAGGCGTTTGTCACGCCTCCATTAACTTCACTTTTATTATTTGTTTGTTTTAACGTCCTTTTGTAACAGTAACGTCGTTTTAAATTGATTTGGTATCAACTATGATAGATTGTTTGGCACTTGGTTCATTCTCGCCCTGAAGCTTGATTAAAACAAAAGCATTACGGACATTCGCGGCGCTGCGCGTGTGTGTGTTTCCGCGAGCCAACACCGCGCGGCGCGCTGAGCCTTATGACGTCATGGTGAGGCGTTAACCTGCGACGGTCTGCGGCTGGCGAGCGGGGAGGACGGTGGTGGCGGCTGGTGGAGTCGACTTCGCCTTACGGGTGCAGGCGTGTTACGCCGCTGCTAAAATGGAAAGGCTGTTCCATTCACCTACGCATCGACCAGTGGCCAGCCCGGGTTATCGTCCAACATGCTGCGCGACTACAAGTAAGCCTCGACGCAACCGTTATTAACAACCAGAGACCGGGTTGGTTTTTCAAGGAAACAATAAGCAGAGAGACTTGAGTGATCATAAACTCAAATTCATATCTTGCTAGCATCTTGAATCGTAATGTGGCGAATTAAGCTCTACTTCTTTTTTCTTTTACGCTACGTGAGAAATTACGTAAACTGCAAGCCAGACTTAACAAGTTGCTGTGGTGCGGGATGTTAGACTCGCATAATAACGTCATAACTAGAGACCGTTTGGACCAAAATATTGGGAATGTGCCTAAACAAATTTTATAGACAATTACGTCATCCAAGATTGTAATCAACGGACATGTTAGGGAAAACTAATGCTTTCTTAATGTTTGTAAAATTACCCGTAATATGGTGGTTGTAATGAGTGATTACATTAGATGTATTTTTTTTAATGCGAGATCTAGATCTGCAGATGTGTGTAAATGGTTCTGTATTCAATGTACCAAGCCAATGCCAAGCGGGAAAATTAAATAGTAAACAGGCAGTGATGCTCTCATTTATTATTCAGTTCATTTTTTTTTGCCTAGGGACCGTACTTCTCACTGCATTTAGCTGGTACGCCCTTCTGCGATCTCCGACTTCAAACTCGAGCGCCTTAAGTAAGGCCTCAAAACTGCACCACTCTGCTAGTCAGAGTCGCAGACGCGGTAGTTTTCGGTGTTTAAGATACTTATTGATTTTTTATATCACCAGTATGGCATTGGCTTGGATATATAAATTACATAAAGAGGAGATAATGACTTATTTAAGGGCTGCGTCAGTCGAGCACAGTGCGGACGAAAGCATAGATGTTTTAAGACAGAAGTTTGTGGCGCATTTGAAAGGAGAAAGAGTTTCGTGGCAAACGGAACAGGCAGAAGCGAGTGGGTCTGTCTCGTTTAGTACAAATTTCCTAAAAGATAAGTTTGCTTTGCGATCACTAGAAAATGTTCCGAAACTGCAGTCAGCAAATGTAGAGGATATATTAGAGTTTTGCATGGCCGTGGACAAGCTAGCTAACGCAAATTATTTTTCCAATGAGAGTGATTTAATTTTGGCTGTTGCTTCGCGTTGTACAGGTTTAGCTTACGATATACTCATTGCGGGTTATAAGAGTCATATGTCATGGGTTGATTGTAAGGAGGCGCTGTGGAATAAGCTTTGTCCTCGGCGGATTCGTGAGCAATTAATTATGAGTAAAGTTTATAGATGTCAGGAGCTAAATGAAACTGTCTTGCATTTTGTGCAGGAGATTTTGGATTATGCAAAGGCACTAGGAGTGAGTAAGACTGAGGAGGAATGGGTTAGTCTTGTTCTTGAAAATGTTTGTCCACAGGTGCGTCATGAGTCGTGTTACGTGAACAAGCCACACAAGTTGTCAGATTTATCAGAGTAGGCAGTGGCGGTGGAAAACGTTTGTTTTACCAGCTTTCAGTTCAAAAAGCAATTAAGGCAAGGCACGGTGGGCAAAAGCAGTGAAAGTTCGCGAGGGCCAAATAAAGTTAAGAAGGGAGGTACGTGTTTTAGGTGTGGGCGTTTAGGGCATTTCGCTCGTGACTGTCGGGTTTGACTTGAGGTCTAGAAGTTTTTTTTATCGTCGTATTGGTTAGTTTTTTTGGGGTTTAAATTTTTGTTTTCTTTTTGGGTGGCTGCTCGACTTAAGTATAGGGCTAATGCTGCTGAGTAGGTTTCTTATTGCGCCTTACGTGTCTCAGAGGTGGATTACTGTTACTACCTTCTAGTAAGAAATGTGTTGCTGTTTGTTAACGAGTAAACGGGAAAGTGGCACAAAGCATTGTTTGGTCTTAATTTTTGTTTTTCTTTGTCCCTCTCAAGTGTTATTCTTCGCGTGTTTTTTTTTCCACTGTGTGCTTTTTCTTCTTGCTTTTCTTTGAGGTTAGTTGTTTGAATGGCGTGTTTTGAGTGCTTCCCCGTTTTCTCGCCTTATTGTGGTTCGAAGCTACCTAAATTTTTTTTTGGTTTTTGGTGTTAAATTATTTTTTTTTAAGGGGGGGATATTGAGGCGTTTGTCACGCCTCCATTAACTTCACTTTTATTACTTGTTTGTTTTAATGTCCTTTTGTAACAGTAACGTCGTTTTAAATTGATTTGGTATTAACTATGATAGATTGTTTGGCACTTGGTTCATTCTCGCCCTGAAGCTTGATTAAAACAAAAGCATTACGGACATTCGCGGCGCTGCGCGTGTGTGTGTTTCCGCGAGCCAACACCGCGCGGCGCGCTGAGCCTTATGACATCATGGTGAGGCGTTAACCTGCGACGGTCTGCGGCTGGCGAGCGGGGAGGACGGTGGTGGCGGCTGGTGGAGTCGACTTCGCCTCACGGGTGCAGGCGTGTTAAGCCGCTGCTAAAATGGAAAGGCTGTTCCATTCACCTACGCATCGACCAGTGGCCAGCCCGGGTTATCGTCCAACATGCTGCGCGACTACAAGTAAGCCTCGACGCAACCGTTATTAACAACCAGAGACCGGGTTGGTTTTTCAAGGAAACAATAAGCAGAGAGACTTGAGTGATCATAAACTCAAATTCATATCTTGCTAGCATCTTAAATCGTAATGTGGCGAATTAAGCTCTACTCCTTTTTTTTTTTACGCTACGTGAGAAATTACGTAAACTGCAAGCCAGACTTAACAAGTTGCTGTGGTGCGGGATGTTAGACTCGCATAATAACGTCATAACTAGAGACCGTTTTGACCAAAATATTGGGAATGTGCCTATACAACTTTTATAGACAATTACGTCATCCAAGATTGTAATCAACGGACCTGTTAGGGAAAACTAATGCTTTCTTAATGTTTGTAAAATTACCTGTAATATGGTGGTTGTAATAAATGATTACATTAGATGTATTTTTTTTTAATGCGAGATCTAGATCTGCAGATGTGTGTAAATGGTTCTGTATTCAATGTACCAAGCCAATGCCAAGCGGGAAAATTAAATAGTAAACAGGCAGTGATGCTCTCATTTATTATTCAGTTCATTTTTTTTTGCCTAGGGACCGTACTTCCCACTGCATTTAGCTGGTATGCCATTCTGCGATCTCCGACTTCAAACTCGAGCGCCTTAAGTAAGGCCTCACCATCATGTACGCCATCTTGGAAATTTGTAATTTCAATGCTAGAAATTCGTAATTTCAATGCTAGAAATTCAGGAAAAAGTTCAAAACTCATTAAATAAATTTTGCAACCAATAAAATGATTAATTAGATCGACTTAGGTCCGTGGTACGATTCTGGATGCTAAAGAAAAAATAAAAATAACAAAAATTTAACATAATAGTGACAGGTTCGTAAATAAAACATCACAAATTCTTTCACAAAATAAATTTTATTACAAAATCTATATTTTACTACAGGATCACTTACAAAAGCCCTGCATAGGCGTGAAATAACTAATTCTTAGCTCCAATCGGTTTATACTAGACAGAGACCAACCAGAACCTTTACAGACATAGTCCTCCTCTTCTTGACAGAGTTTCTGGATACCGTTTTTAACAGTTTGCTTCACATCTTCAGAACTGTAAATTACTGCAGCCGATGTCTTGAATGCACACTTCCTCACTTCGTCTTCGAATGGATACGGCTTTCCATATATACAGTCCAACCACAAGTTATTTTATGATGGACGTTTGTTGCTACATCATCAGTAAGCTGATTGATTATGTCCTCTCTGATATCATCAAGAAAATTACAAATGTCTTTTGACTCACCTAACGTATTTTATATAATAGTAATATTTCAATTTTCCACGAAATGCAGACTGCGCCAAGTAGAACCCATTATCATTCACTTCTAATGCACCGAACACAGTATTAGGTTTATTTTCATGTCCAGACGTTATAGCAATCGGTTGCTGCACATTAGTTTTCTTGCTTGTACGCTTACGAGTCTCCAATCTAAAGCGAGGAGTCGAAATTTCTACAGGTAGTTCTTCAGTAGACACACGGACTTTACCGTTGCATTTTTTCACATGCCGTCGCAAACTATCAATACGTGTAAACCATTCATGACACTCATCACAGTGGAACTTCATGCGAGATGGATTCTTCTTGCATTTACTCCTCTCATGTCTTCGTGCTACATGAAAAAAAGTCAACGACATATCGCAGTAGCTGCAAGGATACCTTGCTGATGAAGACGAGCCTTTCAGACCCGATCCAGATACTGACGTTGCCGCAGTTGCGACATCTCCAGGCATAATCTTATGAACATCGATGCATCACTGTTGCACCGAAACCTTTACTTTCTGCCGAACAGCAGGACCTTTGCATGTCTTCATGTGCGTTTTCATATTATCTTTTCTGGCAAACTGCTTATGACATTTCTCACAAACAATCATTTTACGATATAGGTTTTTGGCACATTCTCTCTTCTCATGCCGTCGAGCATTGCTGCTGTTTGAGAAAATCTTGTCACAGTAACAGCACCGATGTTCGTTAGTTGTTGTCGATTCGGCATCCATTGAAGTCTCCATTGAGGCTGAAACGAAGTTCGTCGCGTTTTCCTGCACAGCCAACACTACCGGTATTAAAGTCTCTTCTGCTGGTGGTATCGAGCCTAATGAAGTCTCCTCCAGTGTTTTCGCCGTGGTGGTCAACGGAATCTGCTCCTTCTCCGTCGTAGCTGTCGTCAAGGTTCCCGTAGACGATGGTACAACCTCAGAGTTCGTCGTTAAAGTCGGCAAAGATGCTATCGAGTTCGCAAGAACAGGTAATTACATGATGAATGCACCAGAAGAAACAAACTAGGTGATCCTTACACCGATAACGTCAGTAACAAACTGAGCGACCTGCTGTATAGGACTCGCTTATATACATGCACCGTATGGAATAATACGCTAGTCAAATCAAGAACCAATTACACTAATACTAGAGTCAAATCTAAAAATAAAAAAGAGGATCATTTGATCAAAAAAATATCGATCTCTCCAATATACGCCAGGTTCCAAGAGCTACAATTCACGTCATCAGATCCATCTACATTTTGCTCCTATGCTTCAATTGACCATTAGTTGCAAGTGCTCCAACAGCTCCATCAGCTTCAACACGTAATGTACGCAATGTACGCGCAATACATGAAATTTACACGCAATAAATGTAATGATTACACAGTACACACAGGAAACGGAATGTACACACAGTACACACATGAAACGGAACGTACACACAGTACACACAGGAAACGGAATGTACACACAGTACACACAGGAAACTGAACGTACACACAGTACACACAGGAAACGGAATGTACACACAGGAAACGGAACGTACACACAGTACACACAGGAAACGGAACGTACACACTGTACACACAGGAAACTGAACGTACACACAGTACACACAGGAAACTAAACATACACACAGTACACACAGGAAATGGAACGTACACACAGTACACACAGGAAACGGAACGTACACACAGTACACACAGGAAACTGAACGTACACACAGTACACACAAGAAACGGAACGTACACACAGTACACACAGGAAACTAAATGTACACACAGTACACGCAGGAAACGGAACGTACACACAGTACACACAGGAAACTAAACGTACACACAGTACACACAGGAAACGGAACGTACACACAGTACACACAGGAAACGGAACGTACACACAGTACACACAGAAAACAGAACGTACACACAGTGCACACAGGAAACTGAACGTACACACAGTACACACAGGAAACGGAACGTACACACAGTACACACAGGAAACGTAATGATCACACATACAGTAGCGGAAACACACAGGCTTAGTTGGAAATCAGAATACAAGAAATAAAAAACATTAAATATTTACTTTCAATATTTTATTACTTCTCAACATTACACAAATACAAGTAAAAGAAGCCATTATTGTATGTAGCCAGCTTTCCTCAGTTCTTTGAGTATGAAGGATATTTCTTTGATGCACAGATAGTTTCCTGCACAAAGCGAGCCATGTAGAAGTCTTAGCCGGTCAACCAATATGTTTGGATCTTTCCATGATGTGTAATATATCTCTTCTACCACCATCTTACTTGCTTGTTTATTATAAATACTTTTAATATCACAATCATCCCAGTGATCATAATAAGCATTATGAGATTTATTTATTATAACACGACGTTTCCATCGTTTCGGTCTCAGGACATCGCCACATTCTTCGATCTTGTCAGCTCTAGGTGCTTCATCACAGTCTATGCCTTTGTCAACAGCCTCAGAGTCACTGTAACAATCACTGTAGAAGATATCCTCTTCACCCAGATTACCGTATGAATTCGCTATCAATGATGTCGAAGTGTCTTCATCGTCTTCATGCTTCGTTTTTAGGAGTCCACCATTTTTACAAAGAATGGAGGATCTACTGAATATAGGCTTGAATGTATTCTCACTTTTCACGGTGTTGATACTTCCATTAGTTTCAGTCTTCCCGAAGACATTAGCATCCTTCAATTTATGTTCTTCCTCACGATCGGGTGAGCTAATACCATCACGCTCAGGACAAGGAAAATTATTGTCATAATGCATATCACTCTTTTTTAGTCTAGTGGATCCATCGGTGTCCTCTATGCCGTAAGTAGTCTTGACTTTACATTTTCTACCATGTCTTTTTAAGCTGTCAATTCATGTTAACAACCTGCTACAACGATTACAGCTTAACATGTTGCGTAGTGGGTTTCAAGCACAATCATTCTCCTCATGACATCTAGCATTCCTTCTCATGACAAAATCCTTGCCACAGTATCTACAGCGGCTTCCTTCCGATTCAGCTATAGATAACAAACCACGATCCGTGGTAGCTTCTGTGACTAATGTTAGATACAAACTGTCAGTTTTCTCCAATTGGAACCATTTCTTAAATAGAGTTTTTGAAATATTTCATCAGCGAGAGTTAAGTTATCTAATGCAAAGCAAATTGATGCAAGTAGTTCCGGCTGTCGTCAACAGATGGCGCCACGTGTTGCTTGCAGGTAAATAATATATATTTCATTAAGGTGGGATGCGGAACGCTCACTATCGATCGCAAAGGGAGGTTGGCTTCGATAGTATCCAAGGAGAAAAAAGTTCGTCCTTCCTGCTAGTGCTTCTCAGATTTCTCACGGTCCACAATCTTGGATTACGACGTCACAGCGGCCATTTTGGATGGGTGTGACCTTGACCTTTGACCGAAACCGCAGGAATGATCGCAAGCACACGGATTAATCAATCAAAATATAGATAAGAATAATCAGGAGCACACAGAGAAAACCATCATAATATTGGCAAGAATAATCAGGAGCACACGGAGAAAACCGCCACAAGTTTTCTTTGATATCATTAAAATACAAAAAAAATTAATAAAAAATAAAAACGAAAAAAAAAATTCAAACATTCTGGCTTGTACTAGAACTCTATCTTTGCTCAACAATGAGAAGTTTACAAGCTAGCAGAATGTTTGAATATTTTTCGTTTTTATTTTTTATTAATTTTTTTTGTATTTTAATGATATCAAAGAAAACTTGTGGCGGTTTTCTCCGTGTGCTCCTGATTATTCTTGCCAATATTATGATGGTTTTCTCTGTGTGCTCCTGATTATTCTTATCTATATTTTGATTGATTAATCCGTGTGCTTGCGATCATTCCTGCGGTTTCGGTCAAAGGTCAAGGTCACACCCATCCAATATGGCCGCTGTGACGTCGTAATCCAAGATTGTGGACCGTGAGAAATCTGAGAAGCACTAGCAGGAAGGACGAACTTTTTTCTCCTTGGATACTTTCGAAGCCAACCTCCCTTTGCGATCGATAGTGAGCGTTCCGCATCCCACATTAATGAAATATATTGTCACGATCCACCTTCAGAGGGGGGGGCGAGAATCGTAGCTCTTTACATAGAAACAACTCGCTTGGCATCAACTAGTCTTAACTTCATAAAATACTTTACTGTACCTAGGATCATAGGTTCGTCATCCCGTACAGGATGTCTGGTGAGATCTGAACTAAGGAGATTTTGCAAAATAACATAATACTTAATTAAAATTATTTTATTCTTAAAGTCAAATACTCAACATCATTTTAAAGAACATTTAAATAGCGGGATTACAATTTAAAACAATAATCTCTTTACTTCCTTAACGATTGAACGACCTTACAAGAGAGAGAATGAGAGAACTTCACTAAACACTTCCCTAGTCCTTCCGAATACCTCAAATCATAATTAATACTTAAAATTAAAACAAAGATAAGTCCATACTCACATTTTCCGAAAAGCCTTTCTTGATCGATTACTTTAAAAAAATAACGTAGGGGCCTCTCCTGCCCTTGAAATCCCGAACGAACATTACATTTTAAAAACTATGACGCGTGACCCCTGACGAGGGCCATAGCCTCCGCCCGAAAGCTTGACGACTACATTATGACCTAACTTAAATTAAACGACTCGTGGCCTCTGGCGTCGACCATAGCTTCCGCCCGAAAGCTTGAATTCCTACATCACGAACGAACTAACAACTCGTGACCACAGGTGAGACGCATAGCCTCCGCCTGAGTGAGCCCCGAGTCACCAATCACTTGCGCTTAAATTCGCGCGCCCTGCCGCGCCTACCATAACAAAAGCTCGTTATTGAAGTCAAATTTACTAAACAACTAACTAGAACATCTGGGAAGACTACCCCCCCTCTACCCCAATGTGCAGGCCACACCGCGCGGCTTGTTACGACAGCGCGCCCCAGTAACTGCGGCCCGTGGCTGCGCCAGCGTGCGGCCAAACAAACAAACAAAATTCTGCAAGCCCGCAGCGCGCCGCGCCGGCCCCGTGCCCCAATTACATGGTCACGCCACTTGCGCTGACGAGTGAACAGAGCAGCCAGCCCAGAGTCCCGTCAGTAAAGTCCCTAAATTTGATTTCAACAACCCTGCAAAATTTCAACCCGCGACATAACCCTCCCCTCACAGAGCTCGAGCCCCATCGAGCTACCTCAAAATTACAAATTGTCTTTTTCCATTAAACCATAACTATAAATTCCTCATTTCACAAAAATAATAATTTTCTTAGTTCCTTGCTGTCTGAACATACATCTAGATTCTGCATAAGATTTATTTTAAAACAACAAGTATTCATAAAATTAAATGTAAAACTTTTATCTGGTTTGTTCTCACAGGAACCTTCAGAGGCTCGAGTTCTCAATTCTAAAAAAATTGTTCTGTTAGTGAAGCTCTCTTTACAAATTAAATTACTGTTCTTAGTTTCTCAGTATTCGTTAAACAATGTGCAAATTCTTGATAATTATTATTATTTTTTTTTTTTCGGTTTCCGTTTATTACCATACTTCTTTCGTTCTTCAAAAAAAATTAAGTGTCCTTACAGTGTTTCAATTAATTAAACTCTTATCTCGTGAAGGTTGGTGCAACTCCTCGAAGTCAGTGTTGTCGAGAAGAGTAGCTCCCTGGGCTGGCCATCAGCAAACACCACTCAACTCCAACAGCTACTGGACTGGCTTCCAGGGCAGCTCACAACTTCTCCCCACATCTGCTTCGGAGTTGTGCCATCCTCATCACGAACAGATTACAATTCTGAAACATCATCAACAGGCATTACCATCACGCCTGACAAATACAAAACTAACTACTAAACTGCAATCGATGGGCAAGGATGCAAACACACAAAAAAATAAAATTAATTAATTCAACTGCTAACATAAAGTATCCCACCCTTAGCATAATCTAATCAGGCAAATAATTTGATAGGAAAAACTTAAGGAAGGGAAACATGACCTCCAATAATTTTCCCTAACTCTTGAGTCTTGATCTTCTCTATACAGCAAATAGTCCCCACGAAGTAACTGGGTTGAAGGTCAGTTCACATGACCCACCCATAACCTCTTCTACTCTTCTTTTCTTCTGGGGGCAACCACAATGCCCACCAATCTCTCTCCATGGTGCCGAACCAGCTATCCCATGAGAGTAAACAACGTAGTCAATAGAAGCGCAGAGGGGAAACACCAATCTCTGGCTTGTCGAGTCATAAAACTGCTTTATCTTCTTCTTCTTCTGAGTAAAAATATCTGACTAACCTTGCTTCTATTCTTCCAAACAGTAAAAGTTCATCAGGTATCTTCATAAAAAAACATTCTAACTAATAATAAGTCTTCTTTTTCTTCTTTTTTTTTTCTGTTAGATGTAATAGAAGGCCATGTTAGGGAGGTTATAGGGAAAAAGAGTGGCCAATTCCCACCCCATCACCCACCTAGATCATGACTAATTAACTTTTAAACTTTCTATTTCAAACAAATAAAAAAAAAACATTTTTTTTTATTCAAACTTTTAAACTATAATTACTTTTACTTCATAACCTCAAAAGCTAATCAATAATTCTAAATGAAATTGTGATTTACTGCATCCTTGTTCCATCCGATCTGTTTGTTTATAACCTTTCTTGTAAAGTATAAAATTTTCAAACATTACTAATTCAAAACAAATTTACATTCTGGTGTCCTTCGAGTTACAATTAACTTTACTATTTCTTAGCTTGAAATAATTTAAGTTTTCAGAACTATTTCATTGTCTAATTCACAACACTTAAAAATCAACTCAAAACAACAAATCATCAAAATCAATAAGATCATCTGACCTACCTATCAGTACTGTGAACTTGAACTGTTCGTACACATTTATAATAAGCTATTGTATTTAAATTCCAACCTAAATAAGGTTTAAAAAAAACTACTAATCCCTCTGTAAATTAAGAAAATTAACTTTAAAAATTAAACTTAAGGTATTAGTTCTTTTTGACAGCTACCACAACTCACTAGTTCCATTACATTACTATAACCTAAAAAGTTCTGTAAATAATGTTTATAACAAAAAAAAACTCCAGTTACTGTCTTCCATAAAAAAAATA
Organism: Bacillus rossius redtenbacheri; assembly: GCF_032445375.1. NCBI lineage: Eukaryota > Metazoa > Arthropoda > Insecta > Phasmatodea > Bacillidae > Bacillus > Bacillus rossius. The sequence goes on from NC_086343.1 coordinate 36,798,617, forward strand.
AAACTTTACATGACCTTATTAATCTCCACTTGTAAGTCCATGGCTGCCAGCTTTCTCTTCTCTTGAATCTTCAGTCTTGGCTCTTGTTTCAGTGATCTTGTATCTTGTCTCTCGAACTCTTGTCATCTTGTAAACTGGACTGCTGCTCAGCTCATCTTAAGGAATCTGTAACAGTTTCAAAAATACATGTTAATTTAAATTACATAATTCCTGTTCTTTGGTCCTAAAAAAAAAATTGTATTATTAGTACACATTACCCTGAAACAACATTATTATTCATTGTTTATTACTTAAAAAAAATGCTTTACCATAAAATCCTTTTTTGTTCTTTTCATTAGGCCTATTTATTTTCCTTCTTCTTAATTAAATTCTGCTTCAAATGTTAATCCTAACTTAAGACCTACCATCTATTTATTATTCATTACCTACATTATTTATGTTACCCTAAAATTCCCATAAGTTTCTAATACTTCCTATCAAAGACATTCTCTCTAAAAAAAAATTTACTTGTGACTCTTAACTTAACAAACTTAAAAAAAACTTTTACACTAGACTTAACTTATTATTCATTCTTAGTTACTAAATTTCTATATGTAAACTTTAGTACTTACAAACAAAAACTGCCTATTTCTCTCTACCTCTTAATCTCTTTCAATTATTACAATAATAATGTTACCTTGCATCTTTAAACTTTCTTCTTTTCAATTAAATTAGACATCTCATAACAATAAAAATTCTGCCTATACTCTTCTTATGGGTGTCCAACCCAACAACAAAATTTCAAATTCTCAAGTTTCCTTATATTTAAATTATGCAATGCACATAACCTCTGTGGTGCCTGTACCCTTTTAGGCCTACCACCTTCTCCTCTCACAGCATGACAACTCTTATTCCTCGGGGTCTGTATTCACTGTTCCAAATCAAATATCTCAAAAAAATTAAAAACAAATTTATTATTTTAAGAAAACAAAAATTTACATTGAATTTACTATGGAGCCTGGAAATCTTAATGTCTCACAGCAGCTAACATGACTAAATCCCATGGAACCCCAGGTTTACATAACCTGTGCCCAAAAATTTAAGCATACCAGGCTTTCTCTGCACTGGTTTTACAGCATCACACACTATTTAGGGCCCCTGATCTGCCATCAGTCCCAAGGAGTTTTCCCACAACCCCTCTCTACACAAGCGCCTACCGCATTCCTCTCAATTGGCTATCGGTTTTACGGCATTCTTTTGGGATCCGACCATCAAGTTAGGGCTAATCGAACACTAAACCTCCATACTTCCAAACTAATGTAAATCAATTAAATTTTCTCTGTAATTTCTTAAAATCCAAATAAAAATTATTCAAACATGCCCAAGAAACTTTCAAAAAAAAAATTCATAATCTTATCTTCAAACCCTTAAAATAAAAATAAATAGATTACTCTGTTTTCTCCTTAATAACTGTAAACTGTCAACAAATATTATGTCGTAAATTTAACTATGCTTACTGACTCTAAATCATAAAATCTCATTCGTCCTAATTAATAAACAACCAATTTCCTTGAAATCTCACTGTATCTCTCATACTCAAACTCCACTGGCTGAATATCTCAATAAATTCAAAAACAATTATCTAAACTCTTAAAGAAACTCCTCCCCAATTATTCAAATTACTTCACCTTATTTTATTTCATTACTTAAAACACCTTACTCAAAAAAATTAATTAATTATCTAGCTATCTTCCATTATTATTTATTTACCGAACAAACTTTCTCCTAAATTAATTTAGTAACATTCAATTTCACATTAGGCAAGTACACTAACTCTCTACAGCAATGTTTCTCATTTCCCTCCTTCCTAACTGAATCCAATCTTACTTAACCTCCAGGGAATTTACCTCACAAAATAACCAAATTCACTGTAGTGCCTATCTGCTATAGGCCCACTACACAGGGGGCTCTAACCCCACCAACAAACTTCATTGAAATGGTACCCTATCCCATACAGGATAGCCACTTCGGTACTACCATGGGGAACTCCTGCCCCAAACTACTCACAACTCTCAGGATTCTCCTGACCCTTAATTCCGTAGTCAGCCCATCTCCTATGGTCTGCGCTACAATTCCCTTTCTTCCCAGGGACACAACGCCTCACCTTAGGGTCCCTCGCCCTAATGAAAACATTAATTTTGTCTCTCTGTTCTTTTGGAGTAAATTCCCTCTACACACAAAATCTAGCCTTCCCAGTTTTCTCAATGCTTATCGATTTTATAGTGTACCTCCTTAATAATGTTTACAAATCCCAAAAAAATATTTTTAAAACCGAGGTAGAATTTAACTAACAAAAACATAAACAACTTACAACGAAACACTTCTAGCCTATACATCATACACTTCTTAAAATAAATTACTTACATACTGAAAGTTCCTCTTCTTCTAAAACACACTTAAATTTAAATTTATTTAACCAATAGTCTATTTTCTTATCGCTAAGTTACCGTACAGCTGATCAAAACAAGGTCACGGCCTGTCCACGTCTCCGTATGAGCCCGTGACGTCACCGAATTCCATCAGGTGCGCCAACCCTCGCTTGCGGTTCCTCCGTTCTCCGCTAGGTCTCAGCACCTCCCCGTCACGTGTTCATTCTGCCACGTCCACTGACGTGTCGTTCTGAAACAACTCTCAACATTTTTCTAATTAAAACAAAACATCACTATAAATTCTATAACTCTCTTTTACATAAACTCTCGTTTTCTCTTTAATTCCTTTCTAACGTTTATCCTTCCCTCGACTGATTTAATTCGTACGTCTCGTCTCCTACGCGCACGAAAACAAAACAAACTTCTCTTGAAAATAATTCCTATTTACGACAAAAAACTTTATTTTAAATTATAATTCTCTTAACCTACAATCTTAAAATGAACTTCAATTAAATTAAACCACTTGCATTATCTCTAATAAGCATTTAACTTATAACGTATTCTCCTCACGTAATAATCCCCGATATAAATCTACAATAAATTCAACGACTTAAAACAACTTATCACTATAAACTTTATCCTTACAAGTATCCTCAAATAAACATCTGTTACGTCAAAAAAAAAATCTCAAAGACTTCCTCCACTATAGACTAAAATTCCGTAATCCTCTCCTCAAGTAAACTCTTAATAACCTGCTATCAGAAGCTGAAACTAACTTAATAATAAACATAAAAATCTACCTCTCTCTCTCTCCAGAAATAGAACCTATCCGGCGAACTCTACCATTTCTATCACGTGCACCTACCCGGCGCCTCCACCATTTCTGTCACGATCCACCTTCAGAGGGGGGGGCGAGAATCGTAGCTCTTTACATAGAAACAACTCGCTTGGCATCAACTAGTCTTAACTTCATAAAATACTTTACTGTACCTAGGATCATAGGTTCGTCATCCCGTACAGGATGTCTGGTGAGAGCTGAACTAAGGAGATTTTGCAAAATAACATAATACTTAATTAAAATTATTTTATTCTTAAAGTCAAATACTCAACATCATTTTAAAGAACATTTAAATAGCGGGATTACAATTTAAAACAATAATCTCTTTACTTCCTTAACGATTGAACGACCTTACAAGAGAGAGAATGAGAGAACTTCACTAAACACTTCCCTAGTCCTTCCGAATACCTCAAATCATAATTAATACTTAAAATTAAAACAAAGATAAGTCCATACTCACATTTTCCGAAAAGCCTTTCTTGATCGATTACTTTAAAAAAATAACGTAGGGGCCTCTCCTGCCCTTGAAATCCCGAACGAACATTACATTTTAAAAACTATGACGCGTGACCCCTGACGAGGGCCATAGCCTCCGCCCGAAAGCTTGACGACTACATTATGACCTAACTTAAATTAAACGACTCGTGGCCTCTGGCGTCGACCATAGCTTCCGCCCGAAAGCTTGAATTCCTACATCACGAACGAACTAACAACTCGTGACCACAGGTGAGACGCATAGCCTCCGCCTGAGTGAGCCCCGAGTCACCAATCACTTGCGCTTAAATTCGCGCGCCCTGCCGCGCCTACCATAACAAAAGCTCGTTATTGAAGTCAAATTTACTAAACAACTAACTAGAACATCTGGGAAGACTACCCCCCCTCTACCCCAATGTGCAGGCCACACCGCGCGGCTTGTTACGACAGCGCGCCCCAGTAACTGCGGCCCGTGGCTGCGCCAGCGTGCGGCCAAACAAACAAACAAAATTCTGCAAGCCCGCAGCGCGCCGCGCCGGCCCCGTGCCCCAATTACATGGTCACGCCACTTGCGCTGACGAGTGAACAGAGCAGCCAGCCCAGAGTCCCGTCAGTAAAGTCCCTAAATTTGATTTCAACAACCCTGCAAAATTTCAACCCGCGACAATATATTATTTACCTGCAAGCAACATGTGGCGCCATCTGTTGACGACAGCCGGAACTACTTGCATCAATTTGCTTTGCATTAGATAACTTAACTCTCGCTGATGAAATATTTCAAAAACTCTATTTAAGAAATGGTTCCAATTGGAGAAAACTGACAGTTTGTATCTAACATTAGTCACAGAAGCTACCACGGATCGTGGTTTGTTATCTATAGCTGAATCGGAAGGAAGCCGCTGTAGATACTGTGGCAAGGATTTTGTCATGAGAAGGAATGCTAGACGTCATGAGGAGAATGATTGTGCTAGAAACCCACTACGCAACATGTTAAGCTGTAATCGTTGTAGCAGGTTGTTAACATGAATTGACAGCTTAAAAAGACATGGTAGAAAATGTAAAGTCAAGACTACTTACGGCATAGAGGACACCGATGGATTCACTAGACTAAAGAAGAGTGATCTGCATTATGACAATAATTTTCCTTGTCCTGAGCGTGATGGTATTAGCTCACCCGATCGTGAGGAAGAACATAAATTGAAGGATGCTAATGGCTTCGGGAAGACTGAAACTAATGGAAGTATCAACACCGTTAAAGGGAGAATACATTCAAGCCTATATTCAGTAGATCCTCCATTCTTTGTAAAAATGATGGACTCCTAAAAAGGAAGCATGAAGACGATGAAGACACTTCGACATCATTGATAGCGAATTCATACGGTAATCTGGGTGAAAAGGATGTCTTCTACAGTGATTGTTACAGTGACTCTGAGGCTGTTGACAAAGGCATAGACTGTGATAAAGCACCTAGAGCTGACAAGATCGAAGAATGTGGCGATGTCCTGAGACCAAAACGATGGAAACGTCGTGTTATAATAAATAAATCTGATAATGCTTATTATGATCACTGGGATGATTGTGATATTAAAAGTATTTATAATAAACAAGCAAGTAAGATGGTGGTAGAAGAGATATATTACACATCATGGAAAGATCCAAACATACTGGTTGACCGGCTAAGACTTCTACATGGCTTGCTTTGTGCAGGAAACTATCCGTGCATCAAAGAAATATCCTTCATACTCAAAGAACTGAGGAAAGCTGGCTACATACAATAATGGCTTCTTTTACTTGTATTTGTGTAATGTTGAGAAGTAATAAAATATTGAAAGTAAATTTTTAATGTTTTTATTTCTTGTATTCTGATTTCCAACTAAGCCTGTGTGTTTCCGCTACTGTATGTGTGATCATTACGTTTCCTGTGTGTACTGTGTGTACGTTCCGTTTCCTGTGTGTACTGTGTGTACGTTCAGTTTCCTGTGTGCACTGTGTGTACATTCCGTTTTCTGTGTGTACTGTGTGTACATTCCGTTTCCTGTGTGTACTGTGTGTATGTTCTGTTTCCTGTGTGTACTGTGTGTACGTTTAGTTTCCTGTGTGTACTGTGTGTACGTTCCGTTTCCTGTGTGTACTGTGAGTACGTTTAGTTTCCTGTGTGTACTGTGTGTATGTTCAGTTTCCTGTGTGTACTGTGTGTACGTTCCGTTTCCTGTGTGTACTGTGTGTACGTTCCATTTCCTGTGTGTACGTTCCGTTTCCTGTGTGTACTGTGTGTACGTTCAGTTTCCTGTGTGTACTGTGTGTACATTCCGTTTCCTGTGTGTACTTTGTGTACGTTCCGTTTCCTGTGTGTACTGTGTGTACATTCCGTTTCCTGTGTGTACTGTGTGTACGTTCCGTTTCCTGTGTGTACTGTGTGTCCGTTTAGTTTCCTGTTTGTACTGTGTGTACATTCCGTTTCCTGTGTGTATTGTGTGTACGTTCCGTTTCCTGTGTGTACTGTGTAATCATTACATTTATTGCGTGTAAATTGCATGTATTGCGCGTACATTGCGTACATTACGTGTTGAAGCTGATGGAGCTGTTGGAGCACTTGCAGCTAATGGTCAATTGAAGCATAGGAGCAAAATGTAGATGGATCTGATGACGTGAATTGTAGCTCTTGGAACCTGGCGTATATTGGAGAGATCGATATTTTTTTCGATAAAATGATTCTCTTTTTTAATTTGTAGATTTGACTAGCGTATTATTCCATACGGTGCATGTATATAAGCGAGTCCTATACAGCAGGTCGCTCAGTTTGTTACTGATGTTATCGGTGTAAGGATCACCTAGTTTGTTTCTTCTGGTGCATTCATCATGCATTACCTGTTCTTGCGAACTCGATGGCATCTTTACCGACTTTAACGACGAACTCGGAGTGTGTACCATCGTCTACGGGAACCTTGACGACAGCTACGACGGAGAAGGAGCAGATTCCGTTGACAACCACGGCGACAACACTGGAGGAGACTTCATTAGGCTCGATACCACCAGCAGAAGAGACTTTAATGCCGGTAGTGTTGGCTGTGCAGGAAAACTCGACGAACTTCGTTTCAGCCTCAATGGAGACTTCAATGGATGCCGAATCGACAACAACTAACGAACATCGGTGCTGTTACTGTGACAAGATTTTCTCAAACAGCAGCAATGCTCGACGGCATGAGAAGAGAGAATGTGCCAAAAACCTATATCGTAAAATGATTGTTTGTGAGAAATGGCATAAGCAGTTTGCCAGAAAAGATAATATGAAAACGCACATGAAGACATGCAAAGGTCCTGCTGTTCGGCAGAAAGTAAAGGTTTCGGTGCAACAGTGATGCATCGATGTTCATAAGATTATGCCTGGAGATGTCGCAACTGCGGCAACGTCAGTATCTGGATCGGGTCTGAAAGGCTCGTCTTCATCAGCAAGGTATCCTTGCAGCTACTGCGATATGTCGTTGACTTCTTCTCATGTAGCACGAAGACATGAGAGGAGTAAATGCAAGAAGAATCCATCTCGCATGAAGTTCCGCTGTGATGAGTGTCATGAATGGTTTACACGTATTGATAGTTTGCGACGGCATGTGAAAAAATGCAACGGTAAAGTCCGTGTGTCTACTGAAGAACTACCTGTAGAAATTTCGACTCCTCGCTTTAGATTGGAGACTCGTAAGCGTACAAGCAAGAAAACTAATGTGCAGCAACCGATTGCTATAACGTCTGGACATGAAAATAAACCTAATACTGTGTTCGGTGCATTACAAGTGAATGATAATGGGTTCTACTTGGCGCAGTCTGCATTTCGTGGAAAATTGAAATATTACTATTATATAAAATACGTTAGGTGAGTCAAAAGACATTTGTAATTTTCTTGATGATATCAGAGAGGACATAATCAATCAGCTTACTGATGATGTAGCAACAAACGTCCATCAAAATATAACTTGTGGTTGGACTGTATATATGGAAAGCCGTATCCATTCGAAGACGAAGTGAGGAAGTGTGCATTCAAGACATCGGCTGCAGTAATTTACAGTTCTGACGATGTGAAGCAAACTGTTAAAAACGGTATCCAGAAACTCTGTCAAGAAGAGGAGGACTATGTCTGTAAAGGTTCTGGTTGGTCTCTGTCTAGTATAAACCGATTGGAGCTAAGAATTAGTCATTTCACGCCTATGCAGGGCTTTTGTAAGTGATCCTGTAGTAAAATATAGATTTTGTAATAAAATTTATTTTGTGAAAGAATTTGTGATGTTTTATTTACGAACCTGTCACTATTATGTTAAATTTTTGTTATATTTATTTTTTCTTTAGCATCCAGAATCGTACCAAGGACCTAAGTCGATCTAATTAATCATTTTATTGGTTGCAAAATTTATTTAATGAGTTTTGAACTTTTTCCTGAATTTCTAGCATTGAAATTACGAATTTCTAGCATTGAAATTACGAATTTCCAAGATGGCGTACATGATGGCTTATAAAATGATGGTAGTAGAGGATTTTAAGCCTCTTTAAGAATTTTGAACATGGTTTATTGAAATTATTTTTTTACATAAAATTTAACATTATTGCATCGATCGAGTATCGAACCAAGGACAGGAACTGATCGAATCAATATGTAAATTAATGAGTGATTTATTTAATTAATTATGGATTTTTTCCCGAATTTCTAGCTAAATAATTACACGACTCCAAGATGGCTGCCATAATGAAACATGCAACATTAATAGGATACAATATGGCGGTCATAATGTAAAGTGTAACGATAACATCGTACTCAACCGAGATGGTGGGCATAACGAAACAAGCAACAATTAAATATAATCCAAGATGGCGACCATAACGATATGTTCAACAGTGGTTTTAAATTATAATTTATTTAATTTTTATTATTTAATTCGATTAGTTATTTTTTTAATTATTTTTAATTATTTTCCCGTTTTTCTAACATAAAAATTATTTATTTTCAAGATGGCGGACATGACGGTTAGGTTAGGTAAGGTAAGGTTAGGTTAGGTTAGCATAGATTAGCATATGGATTAGGTTAGGTTAGGTTTGGTTAGCATAGATTAGCATATGGATTAGGTCAGGTTAGGTTAGGTTAGGTTAGCATAGATTAGCATATGGATTAGGTTAGGTTAGGTTAGCATAGATTAGCATATGGATTAGGTTAGGTTAGGTTAGGTTAGCATAGATTAGCATATGGATTAGGTTAGGTTGGGTTAGGTTAGGTTAGCATATGGATTAGCATACGGATTAGATGACGTCATCAGGTTGGTAACATCGAGGGTCGCAAGGCTAAAGGTCAGGGTCGAATTTCAATGTCAGGGTCTAATTTCAAGGTCAAGGTCAGATTTCAAGGTCAAGGTATAATTTCATGGTCAAGGTCAATATTCAAGGTCATAGTTAAAGGTCAAGGTCAAATTTCAAGGTCAAGGTCAATGTTCAAGGTCAAGGTCAAATGTCAAGGTCAAGGGTCGAGGTCAAGGTTCAAGGTCAATGTTCAAGGTCAAAGTCAATGTTCAAGGTCATAGTTAAAGGTCAATGTCAAGGTTCAAGGTCAAAGGTCAAGGTTCAAGGTCAATGTTCAAGGTCAAAGTCAATGTTCAAGGTCATAGTTAAAGGTCAAGGTCAATGTTCAAGGTCGGATCCTGGATCCTCCGCCTGGCCTTGAACCCCCCATTTCCAACTACTGTAACGGGACATTTTTTCGTGCGTACATGGCTGATGAACGTAACGGGACACTTTTTCGTGTGTGCATGGTCGAAGGAAGTGACATAATCCCCGAAATCCCCCTCCCTCCTCCCCTGCCCCAGAATGAACCAAATACATCTACTTTCGCATACTTGCACACTCGCATACATGCACACTTGCATACTTGCATAATAGCATTCTTGCACACTTGCATACTTTCACGCTTGCGCACTTGCATACTTGCATACTTGCATACTTTCACACTTGCATACATGCGAAATAGAATTATATCACTCGAGTACATGCATGTACCTATAAATTTTTTGATCTGCGACTTCATAAAAAAGAGTTTCCCATACATAATAATATAATAAGAAAGAAGTTTCACTTTTGTCGCGCGTGGATTCCAAGCACTTTTTTTTTATATAATTGTATTAAAAAAGAAAATTAATTGTCACACGAAAATCCCGGGGAAAAGTGGACTTTTTATAACTCTAACATTTACACACAGAAATTTAAGTAAATATTTGGCTTGAAAAAAGAAAGCTGAAAATATAAGTTTTGGTATTCATTTAATATTTTTAATAATTGGTTTTTAAGTCACGTATAAATGTTATTAATTACACAAAACAAACGTGACAAGTTTGTATGAAGGAAATGCTTGCAAAAACACGTGTGAGAACCGGGATTAAATATAGACTACTTTAAATCACAATTCCTGGCGCTTTTGTGTTTATGAAAGGCATGTCGAGCTATAATGGGGAGGATATACATTATTTTAGCCCACTAAAGATTTTAAAAAATTCATCCAAAATAACATCTTTGTAAATAGTATCGCTGTAATGTTTTAATGTCTTACCTTTTTTAACACTGGAAAGGTGGGTTCGGACCCAGGAACCACCCCTGCCTAGTCCCTGGTTTGTCCTTGCATGGTCCTTTTATAGTCCCTGCCTGGAACCTGGCTAGTCCCTGCCTAGCGCCTGGCTAGTCCCTGCCTGGTCTATGGCTATTCCCTGCCTAATCCCTGGCTAGTCCCTGCCTGGTCTATGGCTATTCCCTGCCTAATCCCTGGCTAGTCCCTGCCTGGTCTCTGCCTAGTCCCTGGCTAGTCCCTGCCTAGTCACTGGCTAGTCCCTGCCTAGTCCCATGGCTAATCCCTACCTAGTTCCTGGCTAGTCCATTTCTAGTCCCTGCCTGGACCCTGGCTAGCACCTGCCTGGCGTCTGACTAGCCCCAGCCTAGTCACTGGCTAGTTCCAGCCTAGTCCCTGGCTAGTCCCTGCCTAGTTCCGGCCTCGTCCCTGCCTAGTCCCTGTCTTGTTCCTGGCTATTCCCTGCCTGGTCCCTGGCCAGTCCCTGGATAGTCCCTGCCTAGTCTCTGGCTAGTCCCTGTCTAGTCCCTACCTAGTCCCTGGCTAGTCCCTGCCTAGTCCCTGTCTAGTCCCTACCTATTTCCTGGATAGTCCCTGCCTAGTCCCTGGCTAGTCCCTGCCTAGTCCCTGCCTAGTCCCTGGCTAGTCCCTGCCTGGTCCCTGGCTAGTCCCTGGCTACTTCCTGCCTAGTCACTGGCTAATCCCAGTCTAGTCCCTACCTATTTCCTGGCTAGTCCCTGCCTAGTCCCTGCCTGGTCCATGGTTAGTAATTGCCTAGTCCCTAGATAGCCCCTGCCTATACTCTGCGAGGGCCTGAGGTATTTACTTTCATGGAGGTCCTCAGGAAAATTTCAAAATTTATTTCTTTAAAACCAATTTTTAAGCCAACTTGGAACTTTAGTTTTTACAGTAGTTTTTGCTAATAGATCTAAAAGAAATTTTGATATTATTTCCTGATAAATTATCCTCGGTTCAGTTTTATAAATGCCTACGACCATTTCCCGGTGGAATCGCGTAATTATACGAGGCAATAAAATATGAACTCATGAATTGAAATTATTGGTATTGGCCAATACTTTAATTTACATGCTAATGAAATTTTGATTTTCCTTTTCCCATTAATGTCTACGTTACAAAAAAAAACACTAGACAACGAGTAAAACAAAGATGGGAAAACATCGGCCAGCTCGGTGAGTTCTTTCAATTCGTCCGACATGAGCCGCCCAGAGCATTACGATTACAGTACTTGAACTACAATTCATGTTAAATCATATGTATGTTGGCTACAAAATTAGAAAATAAAATTCCTTTCATGAGCTTAGAAGTGTGTGCTAAGCATGGTAAATAATATGTCATTCCCACCAAGAAAAGTAAACAATGGGCAAAATGGTGCACTCCTGCTATTAATTATGTTAAAATTTAAAGTACCATAATAATTATTCACTAATTTTCAAAACATTATTTTTTTCTAATGAGTTTTCTTGGCTTACGAGGTTTAGCTGCGTCGAAAGCAAAGACTGCTTTCTAGACAACGAATGTAAAAGCCAAAAATATACACCATTTATTTAAATTTAAATTTTTAGGTGCATAGAGTTAAAAAAAAATAATAATTTTTTTTCTTTTTGATGCTCTGACTATTAAGGTGTTGTTTGACTGTCGGTATTAGTCAAGAGCGTACGCAGAATTTCGTTGAGGAGGGCGGGGTGATAACCACTTTGCCCGCTGTTTGCTTTCAATTTGTTTCCTTTGGTTGGTGTGAATATTAGCTAAATTTTTAAAGATTTTTTTAAGATTTTGTTGGGGAGTAGGGGAGTATTTATGCTCTCAATTACCACCCTTTTTTATACAAGCGCCTGGTAATAGTTACCAGCTTCACCCAACACAAGTAGACACTCGTCTCCATTAAGCTGGCAGTATTTGAACACCAGTGCTCTTGTGGACCACTGGCTGAGGGTCGAACATGGCCTGGTCCGGTTGCAGTGGACATGCCCAAGGTGTTGGCGCTGGCGGAGAAGCAGATCCCGACGTTCGCCGGCGCCAAGTACACCGACACCGACATGCAGACCGGCGCGCACTGCCTGCGCGTCCCCAACACCAGCGTGTTCCTCGGCTGCGACAACGTGAGTGCACCGCTGACTGCCTGTCCATACTCCCTCCCGCATCCTGTCCACACTCCCTCCCACTCCTCTAACTTCTGGGTCAATCTCCTCCCACTTCCGGTACAGACTCCCTCCCACCTCCGGCCAAGTGTCTCCCACTTCCAGTCCAAACTCCCTCCCACATCCTGTCCAGACTCCCTTCCACATCCTGTCCAGACTCCCTCCCACATCCTGTCCATACACTCTCCCACTTCCAGTCCAAACTCCTCCCACTTCCAGCCAAGTGTCTCCCACTTCCAGTCAAGTGTCTCCCACTTCCAGTCCAAACTCCTCCCACTTCCAGCCAAGTGTCTCCCACTTCCAGTCCAAACTCCCTCCCACTTCCGGCCACGTGTCTCCCACTTCCAGTCCAAACTCCTCCCACTTCCGGCCAAGTGTCTCCCACTTCCAGTCCAAACTCCCTCCCACTTCCGGCCAAGTGTCTCCCACTTCCTGTCCAAACTCCCTCCCACTTCCGGCCAAGTGTCTCCCACTTCCAGTCCAAACTCCTCCCACTTCCAGCCAAGTGTCTCCCACTTCCAGTCCAAACTCCCTCCCACTTCCGGCCAAGTGTCTCCCACTTCCAGTCCAAACTCCTCCCACTTCCGGCCAAGTGTCTCCCACTTCCAGTCCAAACTCCCTCCCACTTCCGGCCAAGTGTCTCCCACTTCCTGTCCAAACTCCTCCCACTTCCGGTCAAGTGTCTCCCATTTCCTGTCCAAACTCCTCCCACTTCCTACAGTCCAAACTTCTCCCACTTCCAGTCAAGTTTCTCCCACTTCCAATCCAAACTCGTACTCATTTCCGGTCAAGTGTCTCCCACTTCCTGTCCAGACTTTTTTTCTGCTTCCGGTCCTACTACCTTCCACTTCCGAGTTTTAGGATTGAATTTATGTCCTGGTAAAAGAACAAAATTTAAAATAGGTTTACGGAACTCAAGGCACAGGGAACTGTTGTCTTTCTCTGATAGTCCATGGCTGCTAGTAAAATATTACACCAGGGCTCCGCTGTGCTCTGGGCTGTGCACATTCGCGCATTCGTTTCTGTCTGATTGTTGTCAATTACAGTATTTGCTGTTTTCTAACCATACTGTCTGATACTTTTCTGTCACAGAATGCCACGTTCCACTTGTCTCATGAATTTGGTTCACAAGATTATACATTGAGTGCACCACGGTAGATGCTATGAATATTTATCTTGGCTTTACTTGAGAGATTTATACAAAATTAAAATACGTCATATTGGAATTATGATAGTTAATTTTTTAATTTAATTATGAATTTAATATTATTTTTATTTAATATTGTTAGTTTCATGTCTGTACATGTTTATCATATTTATTTACATTTTTTTAAAGCAAAATAACGGGGGGGGGGGGGGAAATACTACAACTTATAGTGTCCAAATAAAATGTTTCTTTGGAAATAATTATTCCCGCGCGAATTTAACAGCTTGTGTGTTCTCGTCATGCTTATCATTAGCGAGGATTGTTCGTGGCGGCAGATGCAGATGATGCTGTCTGAGCTCAGAGGTCCCAAGTTCGCCAGCTGTGGTCAGACAGAGCCGCTCCACGCGACCGTAACATCGGCACCTGACGTCACAGGTCTCGCGAACCAATCAGCCCCGGTGACAGCGTGCATGTGGCGGGCTCTCTCTCTCTGGTTGGACGCGCGAGCGGCGAATCACGAGCGCTACTGTCCTGGTCGCAGGTGCTGGCCGGGGCGTTCGCGCTGGGCTTCGACTCGGCCATAGCGACCACCCTGAACATGGTCCCGGGCTACGGCACCGCCATCTTGGACGCCGTGGCGAAGAGCGACGTGGCGCGCGCCCGCCAGGAGCAGGCCAAGCTCACGGACGCCATCTTCGCCATCTCCAGGAACGGTCAGTGCGCGAAACTGTCCTGTTTGTCCCCGTGACTGGGGTCTGGGGGTGCGGAATCCCTCCAACCGGGTTGTTTTAAAAACTACTGTCGTATCCGAGCGGCGAGTATTTCTATTAGGCGGCGATGTTGCGGGTAAGCGAGTGAAGTTTCAAGCAATAACTTTACTCCTGTAATACTATGTTCCCTTTTATTATACTCTGCATCGGTGTTGTCTTACAATAATCATAAACTTCTTAATTTATTATTAAGCTTGATAATGGCAGCCAAGCCATGGTGGTTGTGAAGTATCTACCTTAACTGCTTCCAGTATTCTGAAAACTCTAACTAATCATCGCGCTTCCTGCCAAACGCTCGGACCCTGCTTGGTCCCTACTTTACGACTATTCTCCTCCAGCTTCTACAAAAAGACTCTCTCTACCCCGATAGCTTCCTCTGCCTTTATTCCTACTCTGTCTCAACCCTGTCACCAGGAGGTCAGTTCCTGCCCTGGTTCTGTAAACACGGTTGCTCACATGTTTGTACTTCCAGGCCAAGAGGCTGTGTGTTATTCACCCAAGTTCCGCTACTGGTTCATGGTACATTTCCTGTTTTCCCGTGGCTTCAGGCTCCCGCGGATAAACTATTGACTCTGTACACACTCAGTCATCACGACAGTATCCGCCCTGGCTTCGCTTGCCCGACAGCCCAAGTAGTTAATACATTAACTAAAATTAATACACATAACTCAATACATACAATAAAAGTTTCACATATATCACACTACCATTTGATTTTTAATTTTTTTTTTTTTTTTTTTTATTTTTTTTTTTTTTTTAGCCTTTTCAGACTATTTTCACAAAAAAAATCACAAAATAATTGCTAACATTATCTATTCACCCTAACATATTCATTGTTAATTACTCTAATCAATAACCAAAATATTGGTAAAGTTCCGACGTTTCGGTCGACATTGCAGTCAATCATCAGGGAGCAGTTACCTACAGTTAGGTAACTGTGTAGGTAACTGTTCCCTGATGATGGCGACTGCAACGTCCACCGAAACGTCGGTGTATTATTCGCCAAGGACACGGCTACAACCCAGAAGCCAAGCTACTACTACACGGTCGGGTCTCCCGATACGAGAGAGAGAGAGAGAGAACTTCACTGTCCCGCCTCAGCCTGCACTCGTCGTCAATGCCAGAGTCGTGTGACCCCCAGCTGTTCGGGAAGCCTTCTCTTCACAGACGAGAGAGCCAAACGCCCGATCGTGCATCTTCGGTTTTTTTTTTGTTCATTGTAAATAAATATCGTGGTGTTGATAAAAGGAAAGACCATAAACAAGGCAACGGCATTTATTTGTACGCCGCCATATTTTTCGTTTGCCGTGTGTCTGTGAATGTTTATTTTGGACAACTCATGATAACTAATGGTCAATTAGGTTAGGTTAGCTACATTTTAAATACTTTAAAACATTGTGGACGGTTGATTTGGTTAGGATAGCTACATCAAAGATAATGTGAAATCATGTAAACGGTTTCCTAGCCCTGGATAGCTACATATTAAAAAGTTATTTGCTAAGCAACCATAAAATGATTTTACAGTATTTTTAATGTAGCTATACTTACCTAATATAACCAACCATCCACAATGTTTTAAAGTATTTATAATGTAACTAACCTATCCCAATCGACCGCAAAATTTAATGCCACACCGGTTTATACGAGATAGAACGGCGTATGACGTATGAGTAAGCAACATTACACCTGTTGTGGTACGGAAAAAAAAGCGAGCATGAACTTCGGGTGTGGTTCTCTGGTCTGTGAAATGAAGGCTTCCCCAGCTGTTCCCGTCTGGCCTTGAAGCCGGGGTCACGGGGTTCCCCTCGCCACCACCCCCCCCCCCCCATCTTCCCAGGTGTTAGCCGGAGTCACACTTCGCGGTTGAACTAGAGCTGTTGCACAGTTTCCACTGGCTTATTTCTTACGAGTCACTTGTTTACATGTTCAAAAAACTAAGTTTACTAGAAACTAAACTGAACTGAAACATCTATCATTCCCACCAACAAAATGAAAAAACTTTAAATCAGACGACGAACAAGATGGTTCATCCCTCCCCCCCTCACCCTTGGGAAAATAAAGTTCTAAACATACATACTCTTGTAAATGTTCGATATTGATAAATTCACTTGACAGACCGGCGCGGCGTCGCGTACTCAAAGAAAAGCGGTCGAAAGAATATTCTTTCAAAAAACCGCCGCGGGAGTTAGAGCCGCAGTTGCAAACACCGGACCTGTTAGCTCGACTCCTGGCATAGTCCCACCGGGATTCTCAGCAGGTGGGTAACGTGGCGGACGTTTATGTGCTCGTGATACTCCCTCCCCCCTCCCCACTCCATCTCTAACTAGCCCGATGTTAACGAGGCCTTAAGGGGCCCGCCTCGTCAGGGGTGTGCGAGGCGGGATGATAAGCGCGACGCTCGCTGGTGCTTCTAGCGCGGTGTCGCCTCTGGACTGGCGCGCAGTCTTCTCGTCGTCACAGGATCACTCTGAAATTTGAGCAGTGACCGTAACATTATAGGCCTATAAATGAAGATAAAGTTGTATTGAAATTCCCTTAAGTGCTTTCAAGAAACTGTACTGGTTGTTTTACGTCTAAAAATTACTCTGAAAACAAGCGTTTTAGCCATTTTAACTCTTCTAAAAATACAGCTTAAAAACTTAATCCGAAATGAAAAGTACTTTGCGGCCTTCGGGGAACTCTTAAATGATTTTCGTAAGTAGACCCCACTCGGATATCTCGAGTAGTTTTGGAATCGCGTTGTTTTTCCTGAAGCTCTGCACACCGCGTGTGTGCCCGGGCAGGCGGGGGCCTTGAGGCCTTGTCTAGGACGCCATGTTGATGTTTTTGTTTTTCAATATTAATTTTTTAAAGGGCTTTTTTTAATGTTAACTTTATACCTCATTTTGAATTTGTTTCTCTGCCACAATTATGTTCAAGACATACATGGGTGTGAAAAATTGGGCGTCAGATATTTTTGAAGTCTTGTACGCATTTTATTATACCCATCATACACCTCTAAGTGAATATCTGTTCAAAATATTAGTCACAGAACAAAAAATACACTGGATATATAAAGTTAAAATTTTATGAATAGATGTAAAAAGTGAAAAAATCAACATGGGCCTTAACCAATCCAAGCATATCTCTTGAAGCCCCGCCTGCTAGACGCACGTACGGAGTGAAGGGCTTCAGAAGCAACCACGTGATTTAACATCTGTTAAGGATTATCAGTGTTTCCGTAATTTTTTAACTGCATTTTTAAAATAGTTAAAAGGAAAAATCATGTGCCATTGGTAGAGACCTGCAAAATTCGGGGGTGAAATGACCTCCAGGATAGACTCTACTACACTCTACACACTCGGGCAAATGCCACCTGTTCACTGGCTGCTGACTTGTGAGTCGTCTCGACTGAGTGTGTGTGATTCGACACTTCTTTGAGCGAGGGTCTCTAATTGGCCCTCATTAATCCAGATTAACAGTGAACCAGTGGTAGAAGCAGCGCTAAGGTATATTTATTTGAATTATAGCATATCACGAAATGAATTCGCTAATTTTGCAGGTCTCTAGGCATTGATAGAGACTGGAAAAATTCGCGCTTTGAATGACCTCTAGGATAGAATCCACAATCCCCTACACACTCTGGCAAATGCCACCCGCTCATTGGCTACTGTCTCGTGACACCTGTCAACTGGGACGCTTGCGATTCGATACTTTTTTGGTTGAAGGTTTTTCATTGGCTCAAAGTCCTTCAGATAAACTGTGAGTCAATCAGAGGAGTAAAATAAAGGTACAATTGTTTAGATTCTATTATATAGTGAAATGAAAACGCGAATTTTTCCTGTCTCTAGCCATTGGAATAATTTGTAGACAAATTATGGTCACCACTCAAATTCCATCAGAAATGTCCAGACAGGGATTTTGAAGCTGGGTTCATCGACATGTCTAACCACTGCGCCACCCTGTTCCATCTCACGCCACGCGAATTGCAGAACTGTCCAGCTGCAGACCAGAACACAGTCTTTCAATCGGTGTACGGCGGCAAACTTGTCAGATGGCAGACACAGCCAATACCAGGTCAGGGATCTTCCACAGCCAGTCAGACACGCGATAAGCCGACTTCCGCAGTTAGTTGGATGCACACCGGCTTACGGTGCGAGGGGTTCTGTGTTCGAGTCCCAGGTGAGGCATGGGTGCTAATGTACGTACGGCAATTTTATTGATATGATAATAAAAAGGCTTTGAATAAGAAACAAAATGACCCAATGGCCGTTGGCGCACAGATGTAGGCCAAACAGCATATAATAAAAAGACACGTGACAATTAGTGCAGTCTTGTGAAACCAATGACAGAGAATGTCAACATTAAAGGTGCCATCGTGATATTTTGCTCCTGTGAGATCATTTCTGGACTGTTTAAGCAAAAGAATATAAGCCAAAAGATTTTTTTTTCAGGAAAGGCTTGAAATTTTTTTTGTTTTGGCATTACACTCTAATTAGTTTTGTAAGTTTTGTGAATAGCGTATTTTTAAACTACATTTCTAAACATTTATTAATATAAAATGACGATTTTTTTCCAATTTTTAACTTTTTATTTTAGAGAGTCTAGATTTATTCTGTAGCCAAATGTTGGCCCAGTATAGACATAAATCGTGAAAGCCCCACAGCTGTAGCTGTGTTGATTGTGGACACAATTCCCGGCAGACGAGGAAACGACAAATGAAGCAAAAGCATCCAAACTTCATTATTATTCCTCCACTTCCGACAGCAAGCCATAACTAAAGCTCTTGTCATCATGCACACAGCAATTATACTTGTGCCTGTTAACATCTTGTCAGAAGCAAAGCAGTTAAAGAAGGCAACTCAACAATGTCTCGTTGACTTCAAGGTCGATAAGAGACACACACAGGCACTTTGACTACTTCGAGGTTTGAATGTCCGGAGGACCACTAGAGAAAGTTGTGACCAATAATTTACCAAAGTAGGTGCTTGATCCAAAAATATTTTTACCGGGTTTCTTCCCTCTTACTTAATGTAAAACTTTTCAAACCCCACAATTTTAAAAAAAAATCTAAAGATTGTTAATGTTACTGTGGCCATAGCTGTAAACTTTATCCGTGTGTATTGCATTAAACTTGCAAGGCTTCCTAAGCATTATGTTAACAATATACTTGTAATTTTCATCTTAGCAAGATAAACCCAAGCATTAAATAAAATCTGGAAATTACAAGACCACAAAGATCTTTGTAGGGGTCTGTGAGTGCTTGAAAAATTTTCGACATTTGTAAATAATTTGATATTGGATTATTGACATTTCAAATTGTGTGTATGTACTTTTTATTTGTTACCAACATACATCCTTACACAATATGGGACTAATTCACAGGAAAAAAAATGAGAAAGATGATTTATTGAGAAATTTAGACATTTTTTCTGTAAGATTATTCACCCATTGTTTTTATATCTAACAAATCATTGATAATTATTTAAAAGTATAAAATCAGTTACATAACAAAAATATTTCAAACTTACAATTTTACCAGTTTAAGAAAATTAATTTCCAGGTTTTTTTTATTAGTTTCCTTCATTTTGCATCTCCTTGTTTTGGTTCCAGTTAAATTCCCCCTTTTTAATTTTACTGTAGCTTAGGTGTATTTTTTCTTGGACTCCTGTGTGAAGCGTGAATAAAAAATTTCACTGTATGTTCAAATTTGATTCGGAAAATATTTTATATGCGTAAATATTGTAACATTCTAAATTCAATTTGAATGGAAAAAAAGGGGCCGGTTCTTGCACGCTCGGCTCAGGCGGAACGTGACAATGAGTCATGCTTTTTCGTGCGTGCAGCCGGCGTTCATCGATTTAGAAGACGTTATCACGTCAAAAAATTGAACTATGTTAAAATTTTATTCGGAAAACATTTTATATTCATGAGTATTGTAATATTCTAAATTCAGTTTGAATGAAAAAAAAAAATTGGTTGTCTGTATAGTCGGTTTACGGACGATAGTTTAACGTGACAACGTCATAACAAAACATTGATGAAACGATTGCATACTTTTATGAATAAAATTGAATAATTTTTTATTGAGTTATCACTATTTTGTATGGATACAAAGAAGGAGTGAAATGAAATCTACAATTTAATTGATAAATTTACTTTTATTTGCACTCATTAATTCAAATATGTTTATTACTTTAACGAATTGATTATTTTAACTATGACTTTTATAAGTACATGTTTGCTATTTAACTTCTTCCAATATGTGTTATTCTGTTAAGGATAGGACGATGATAGGAAAAGTAGGAAAGGAATGGGAGTGTTTCAAGTTTAATGTGCCTCGAAAAAGTAAAATCGATGGTTGTTCCAATGGAGTGGAAGAGAGATAGATGCGGCGCAAGCGTACAATGAGCGTAACGGGAAACAGCGTAACGGGACAATGAGTCATCCTTTCTCGTGCGTGCAGCTGGCGTTCATCGATTTATTAGACGTTGTCACGTCAAAAAAAAAGCTAGTATTGGCAGAGGCCTGCTCCCGAGCACACACGAGGAGGGCCGCTGGCTGTTGCAGGCGGCTGGGTCAGCACCATGAAGGTCGCCATGAACCTGCTGACGGACATCGACGTGGGCGGGCCCCGCCCCCCGCTGCGCCCCCTCACCCAGGACCAGGTGCAGCAGATGAAGGGCGAGCTGAAGGGCCTGGGACTGCTCTAGGGCCCGTGCAGACACCGCGCCTCCCCTCCAAACACAGTGCTTCTGGTCGGGGGTCCCCCTTATATGACACACAAGAATATTTCATCTCGTTAATTACAAAGCTTTACAATTCAAAAATGGAGACAATTGTATTAAAACTCTGAGATGTTATTTCTTAAGGAAATTAGTCATCCTAAAATGTTGAAATTGTGCAAGCGATAGTAATCAAAACGATTTAGGCCAAAAATAACTTTTTAACAGAGCTTTATGATCAATATAATTTCATTTACGAACATTCGGTACTATTTCTGTATGTTGCTTATTGCACATAATAAGAAGCTATCTTGTTATCTCCTATGTCAGAAATGTTAACTGCGATAAGACTCTCAATATTGTGTAACTCTTAAGAGCCAAAGAATCTGCCATGATAATGTAACAAGGTCATACCTCGGTTACACACGGCAAGCACCTACGGTAAAACACTTTGGGATTGGAGTATGTTTAATGCCTGCTATGAAACTGTCTTCCACAAAGTTGCTTTCCTATTACAGCATTATTCTTACCAAAACCTATTTTACTCCCATTTTTTTTAAAACCATATATATTCAAAAAGACAAAGGGTTCCTTTACATACTGTATCGCTGCAAATGTAGGGAAGGTAAATTTTGTAAAATATTCTGCAGAATCATTTAATATGATAATAAAAGTTTGTAACTAAGTGAAATGTGTTTTCTTTAGTGTCTTATCAATACATGTTTGCTATTAAAGTTGCCACACATTTTCTCTTTATTCACATGGTTTAAAAAAGAAATCTCACATTCAGTAGATTGTTAATGATTTACAGTAGGTAAGTATAGTATGTATGAGGGCACCGGAGGACGGAGGGGGATTAAGGGATTATGTAACTTCCTTCGACCACGCACACACGAAAAAGTGTCCCGTTACGTTCATCAGCCATGTACGCACGAAAAAATGTCCCGTTACATGTAGATGGAAATAGCCGATTCTGGGACAGGCGCAGGATCCAGGATCCGACCTTGACCTTTGACCTTGACCTTGAACCTTGACCTAAAACCTTGACCTTTAACTTTGACCTTGAAATTTGACCTTGACCTTTAACTTTGACCTTGACCTTGAAATTTGACCCTGACATTGAAATTCTACCCTTGACCTGAACCCTGAACTTTGACCTTGACCTTGAAATATGACCTTGGCCTTGAAATTTTACCCTGACATTGAAATTCGACCCTGACCTTTAGACTTGCAACCCGCGATGTTGCCAACCTGATAACGTCATCTAATCCATATGCTAACCTAACCTAACCTAACCTAACCTAACCTAAATTAAACTAAACTAAACTAAACTAAACTAACCTAACCTAATCCATATGCTAATCTATGCTAACCTAACCTAACCTAACCTAACCTAACCTAACCTAACCTAATCCATATGCTAATCTATGCTAACCTAACCTAACCTAATCCATGCCAATCTATGCTAATCCATGCCAATCTATGCTAATCCATGTCAATATATGCCAATCCGTATGCCAATCTATGCTAATTCGTATACCAATCTATGCTAATCTGTATGCCAATCTATGCTAATCCATATGCCAATCTATGCTAATCCATATGTTAATCCATGCTAATCCATCCGCCGTTTTGTATTTCTAGAAATTTCCACCAACTTCGAATCGTGATGTCACCGTTGCACTTTTCGTCACGGCCATCTTGGATTCGAATTTTTTTTCGAACTTCAACTTATCGAAAATTGATGTTAACATCAGCCACCATCTTTTGCCTTCCTTAATGCATACCTAAGGCACCACATTTGAAATTATAATTATTATACAGCCACCATCTTTAATTCCAGCACAGACTACCAGATGGCGCTAAATTCAAAAATTAGTTGCCATAGGCGCAGCCATCTTGGTCCTCAAGTTGGTTGGTAGATGTCGCTAGTATCGCGCGCCAAATTCAAAAATTAGTTGCCAGAGGCGCCGCCAATTTGGTTCTCAAGTTGGCTGGTAGATGACGCCACCGTCACCATATTTTAGTTCATATAATCGATACCAGATAATGCCACCATCGCCATCTTTAGTTCCTAGTGTTGCTACCAGAGTGTACCACCGTCGCCATCCTTAATTCAAAAAGTTACCGCCGGAGCGCACCACCGTCGCCATCTTTAATTCTTAAAGTTACTGCCGGATGGCGCCAAGTGTTATGTAGTCAGTCGAGACAAGTCGGGAACGAGTCGAGACAAGTCTAGACAGTCGAGACAAGTCGGGGGGACAAGACGAGACAAGTCGGTAGCCTGTATTCACAAAGTTCTCCGTTGCCGCCATCTTTAATTCATAAAGTCGCTACCAGATGGTGCCACTGTCGGCCATCTTTAGTTCAGGCATTGTCGCCGGATGATGCCAAGTTTGAATTTAAAAACCAACAAGTGTTATGCAATGTGTAACCAGTCGAGACAAGTCGAGATAAGTTTGGAACATGAAGCCATATTATAAACTACGTTTAATATATATATATGTATGCCTTTATATGTTTAGGTTTGATGATAGAGTAATGCAAGGGAATGGCTTTTCATTTATATTTGCGACAAACAAACCATCCATCCGATTACATTATTCAAGTGACCATATTGGATGATGACATCACCGTTGCAATTTCCGTTATGGCCGCCATCTTTAAATATATTATCCGAGTTTAATGAAAAAAATTTTAAAATTTATAAAAAAAAAACTTCTACGACACGGAGCTCGGAGTCCTCGGTTCGAACCTGGTGAGGGCAAAAAAAATGGCGACCGATCCTTCCCTCGTGGTGGCTGCAGGCAGACTGACTCCCACCACTTTTTTTTTCAAAGTATATATAATGTCATCTAGTATGACGCCATGTCCGCCATCTTGTCTTCGATGCTGGAAGCCATCATCATTGTATCGTCAGCGCGAGTACGCTGACGCCATGTTAGTTTAGTTCTTATCCGCTAAAGTGCAGTAATCATTTATTACTGTGACACCAGCCATCTTGAAATTTGGCCGCCATCTTGAAAATCCGTATTTATTTAGCTAGAAATTCAGGAAAAAGTTCAAAATTCATTAAATAAATCACTCATTAATTTACATATTGATTTGATCCGCTCCTGTCCTCGGTTCGATATCCGATCGATGTAATAATGTTTAATTTTATGTAAAAATAATAATTTCAATAAACCATGTTCAACATTCGTAAAGAGACTCTAAATCCTCTACGACCATCATCCTATCAGACATCAAGACCACCATATTGGAAATGCGTAATTTTAAAACTAGAGATCCGGGAAAAAGTTCAAAATTCATTAAATAATTTTGTAATCTATATACTGATTGATTAGATCGACTTAGGTCCTTGGTTCGATCCCTGATCGATACAAAACAACTTGAATATTTTAATAAAGTACCACTAAAGTGTCAGGTTTGAGAAAATAAAAAACACAGCAAGTTCTTTTAAAAAAATTTAATTACATAAATTATACACTACCACAAGAACAACAAACACACAGATAAGTTACCAAAGTTTCGTGGATCTCTCGATTCAAACAGTCTTCTTACTATACGGACTATGTCCTTTACATGACTTTAAATGTCTATTCAGTTTATCAGCTCGACATATTGGTACACCACAATTTGCACGCAAAGTCGAATTATCGACTTCATTAAAAGGACAGTGATATATTTCGTGTCGTTGTGCACTTCGAATATTTGCCAATGTTTTGTTACAAAGTATACAGCTTGATTCCGATGAATGTGCAGCCAGTCTATCACAATTCCTGAGGTGCCGTTTTAATCTTCCATATTGTACAAACTTGCTTAAACACCTGTTGCACTGATATTTAATGCGTTCAGAGTTATTACTACAATTGTGTATTACATAATCCCATAATTTCAAGGTTTTGATCTTCTCACAGTACGTGCAGTCGGGTGATGGAACACCGCTGGTTGCTCCTTCCTTCATCAATACCACTGGAACTGTTGACAACCATTGTAACACTGCTGACATGTTAACTTCTGAAGCCGTTGAGGTCTGCTTTGCGGAAGATGTTGCACGCGTCGAAATCTCCTGCTGTGCTGAGAGAGCAGGTGTAGCTGTAGCCGTCGTTGTCATCATGCTCTGCACTGATGATGGTAGACCTTCGATCCAGGTTGGTGTAGATAGAGGTAATGATGCCATCGAGTTCTCAAGAATAGCTAGATACAGGTCTATTATGTTATACAAGTCTAACTATCCGATTCGTTCATCACAGCAGCCAGAGACGGACTGAAGTCCATATCACCAGGGTCTCACTTATATAGTCTCATCAGATGGTACAACACATGAGTCAAAACAATAACCAGGTTCATTATACTCGCACTTTACTTTCTTGGAGCATTTTTTATAATGAATATGTAAGCTATCAAGACGTGAAATTTGTTTTTTTGCACTTATTGCACTGAAATTGTATTCTTTTAACATTATTAGAACAACTGCTTCTTTCATGTCTGCGAGCATTTGAGGTGATAGTAAATGATGTGTCACAGTATTTGCACTGACGCAATGTACACTCTTCATTAGTTGAAGAATCCATTGCTGATGATGAAACTTCAGCTGATGGTGAAAAAGCACATATCGAAGTCTCCTCCAGTTTTGTCAGAGGCGTTGCCAACGGGATCTGCTCCAACATCGTCGGCGCTGACGTCATGGTTCCCGTAGTCGATGGTACATCCTCCATCGAGTTCGACGTTAAATTAGGTAAAGATGCCATCGAAATCTCAAGAACAGCTAATTGACACGACTCATGCACCAGAAGAAACAAACTAGGCGAGCCTTACACCGCCGACGTCAGTAACAAACTGAGCATCCTGCTGTCTAGGACTCGCTTATATACAGTGGCGTAGCGTCGGTGGGGCGGAGGGGGCGGCCCGCCCCGGGCGGCAGCCCGCGGGGGCGGTCGCCGGTGAAGCGGGTTGAGATCTGATCTATGATTCATTCATTACATGTGTCACACACACTATAATGTTACATTTTTATCTACAATTTTGTGCACCAACTATTTTTTAATCACTGAAAGAGCTCTTTATAACGTTTGTTTGTTTACATACGAACGGCAACATCGCATCACGCCGCGCCGCCCAGCGCGCGTGAGCCGAGTTGAGCGGCACTCATTATGTTAATTACTCATACAAAATCTTTTGTTTCACGCGTCGGCCCGTGTCGATGCCTCTCTTTCGCACTCATTGAATTTAGTACTACGCATTGTATCTACTGTAAAGTTTGACCTTAACCCAGGGCAAACCAAACAACTTCCGCAAACCGGGACACAGTAAATTGCCCCGTACCGCGAGCGCAGGTAAACCAAAAAAATATTAAAACCCAAACTAATAGCAGGCTTAAAAAATACTAATAAGGTTGCGAACAGTGAGAGGAGGCAGCAAGTTAAAAAGACGCAAAATTTATATGACAACATTTTATATATATATATATATATATATATATATATATATATATATGTATGTATCATAAAATCGTTTCATCACAAATCGGCGCATCCATCATAAAATACATACCCTATTACTACTTATAAATAAAAAATAGCTATATAATAATACTAAAAAAATACTTTAACAATTCCCCCAAAAAATTATAATTTGATCATATACTTCGGAGCTCCGAAAATTAAATATAATTACCAAAAAGGCATTAATAATTACCTATATAAGAATATATTAATACAAATACAATTACAAATATAGATACGCACCGGGCGTATCACCGCTGTAAATACCAATTAACATAGGCGAAATCTAGCAAAAAATTGACACACCTTAACATGCAAATAAATATACCAAAAATTTAGCAAATTACAAATTATGGGTTTACGAGCCCTTCTCAGTTAAGTCATTTTCTAACGGTCGACGCCTTTTTTCTTCTAGGTCTGGCAGGGATTGGGTGAAACACGCTGAACGTAAAATCCCAGTTTCAGTTTTATTAGTCCGTTAATTTAAATCCCAAATATCCACAAATTATAGTTTTGCACCAGGGGTCAAAAACTTTTGGACAGCAAGTTCGAGTGTGATCTTTCCCATGTATTAGAAGACATCGACAAGGACGAGTTTCAGATGGAGCGGAAGCATCTTCAGCAATTTGTTGTTGTTGCCTGTTCTGAATCAGAAGAAGATATAAGTGGTAAAGGACCACTGGAGCTCCTCCAGTTCATTCAAAAACTGAATCTCGGAATTTCGGTTCCAAATATAGTCATCTTGATTCGTATATATTTGACTTTGGCGATTAGTGTTGCAAGTTGTGAGAGACGTTTTTCGAAGTTGAAGCTAATAAAAAATTACCTCAGATCTACTATGAGCTCCGCTAGACTATCAAACTTGGCTATATTGTCGATTGAACAAGAATTGGCTGCTAATATTGATTTTGACAAAGTTATTTCTGACTTCGCTGCTCATAAGGCCGCTTGATAAAACCGCTCATCCTATTTTAACTTCAATAAAAGGTACCTCATTGCATGTGAAATTTAATTTTAATTAAGCACCTATAGAATGGGGGCGGCAAAATGGGTCTCCCGCCCCAGGCGCTCAGATGGCACGCTACGCCACTGCTTATATACATGCACCGTATGGAATAATACGCAAGTAAAATCAAGAACCATCAACAATAATACTAGAGTCAAAAAAACATTAAAAATAGAAGGACCATCAAAAAAAGGCAGCACAATCAAAAAAAAGGCAGCACATTTGTAAACACCATCAACAAAAAGGAAGCACAGTTTAGAAGCACCATCAACGTAAAGGCAGCACATTTTGGAAGCACAATCAATAAAGAGAGCACATTTGGAAGCACCATCAACTAAAAGGAAGCACATTTTGGAAGCACCATCAACGTAAAGGCAGCACATTTTGGAAGCACAATCAATAAAGAGAGCACATTTAGAAGCACCATCAACAAAAAGGAAGCACATTTTGGAAGCACCATCAACGTAAAGGCAGCACATTTTGGAAGCACAATCAATAAAGAGAGCAGATTTGGAAGCACCATCAATAAAAATGAAGCACTTTTGGAAACACCATCAATAAAAAGGAAGCACTTTTGGAAACACCATCAACAAAAAGGAAGCACATTTTGGAAGCACCATCAACATAAAGGCAGCACATTTTGGAAGCACGATCAATAAAGGCAACACATTTGGAAGCACCATCAACAAAAAGGAAGCACATTTTGGAAGCACCATCAAAAAGGCAGTACATTTTGGAAGCACCATCAACGGAAAGGCAGCACATTTTGGAAGCACAATCAATAAAGGCAACACATTTGGAAGCACCATCAACAAAAAGGAAGCACATTTTGGAAGCACCATCAAAAAGGCAGCACATTTTGGAAGCACAATCAAAAAAGGCAGCACATTTTGGAAGCACAATCATAAAAGGCAGCACATTTGAAAACACCATCAACAAAAGAAGGAGGCACATTTTGGAAGCACCATCAAAAAGGCAGCACATTTTGGAAGCACAATCAAAAAAGGCAGCACATTTGGAAGCACCATCAATAAAAGAAGGAAGCACATTTTGGAAGCACCATCAAAAAGGCAGCACATTTTGGAAGCACAATCAAAAAAGACAGCACATTTTGGAAGCACCATCAAAAAGGTAGCACATTTGGTAACACAAGTTACGAGAACTAAGTCTTAGCTAGAAATCAGAATGCAAGAAATAAAAACATTACATTTTTACTTTTAATTTTTAATTTATTTCTTAAGATTATACAAATAGAAGTAAAATAAGCCATTATTGAATGTAGCCAGCTTTCCTCAGTTCTTCGAGTATGAAGGATATTTCTTTTATGCACGAATAGTTTCCTGCACAAAGCGAGCCATGTAGAAGTCTTAGCCGGTCAACCAATAAGTTTGGATCTTTCCACGATGTGTAATCAATTTCTTCTACCACCATCTTACTTGCTTGTTTATTATAAATACTTTTAATATCACAATCGTCCCAGTGATCATAATAAGCGTTATCAGATTTATTTATTATAACACGGCGTTTCCATCGTTTCGGTCTCAGGACACCGTTACATTCTTCGATCTTGTCAGCTTTAGGTGCTTCATCACAGTCTATGCTTTTGTCAACAGCCTCAGAGTCACTGTTACAATCACTGTAGAAGACATTCTCTTCACCCAGATTACCATATGAATTCGATATCGATGATGTCGAAGTGCCATTATCGTCTTCATGCTTCCGTTTTAGGAGTCCATCATTTTTACAAAGTAAGAAAGATCTACTTGAATCCGGCTGGAATGTATTCTCACTTTTCACGTTAAGGATTCTTCCATTGTCTTCATTCTTCCATAAATCATCATCATCCTTCAATTTAAGTTCTTCGTCGAGATCGGAAGATCCACGAACATAATCTCTCTCAAGACAAGGAAAATTATTGTCGTAATGCAGATCACTATTCCTTAGTCTAGTAGATCCATCGTTGTACTCTGGCTTGTACGCAGGCTTAACGTTACAAGTTCTGTCATGTCTTTTTAAGCTCTCTCTCCGCGTAAACGACTTGTTACATTGAACGCAACTTATCATATTGCGTAGTGGATTTTAAACACAGTCATTCTTCTGGTGTTGTCTTCCATTCTTTCTCAAAATAAATTCTTTGCTGCAAAACTTACACCTGTGTCCTTTCGATACAGCGACAGACACCGAATCAGGATTCATATTAGTTACTGTGACTAATGTTAGATACAAACAGACAGTTTTACAATTGGAACCATTACTTAAATATATATTTTTTTAAATATTTCTTAAGCGAGAGTTAAGTTATCTCATGCAAAGGAGTAGTATAGGAATGGGGCTCCGGGGACAGGCTTCAGGCTGTGGTGTCTGTGGTGTTTTCCGCCATCTTGGATTGTGACGTCATGGCGGCCATCTTGGATGGTTGTGACCTTGACCTTTGACCTTGACCTTGACCTCGACGGCCATTTTGGATCCGCCATCTTGGATCCGCCATTTTGGATGACGTCATTGTGTTCTCGAAAATTACGGCATCGTGTTTGCTGCCATATTGGATGATGACGTCACCGTTGCAATTTTCGTTACGCCCACCATCTTTAACTTTTTTATTTATTATCCGATTTTAATGAATTTTTTTTTAAATTATAAAAATATTAATTAATAAAATTTTAATAAAAGATTTATAAAAAATATACTTTTACGACACGGAATTCGGAGTCCTCGGTTCGAACCCGACGAGTGCAAAAAAAATGGCGACCGATCCTTCCCCCTAGGTGACTGCAGGCAGACTGACCCCCACCACTTTTACCAACGCATATACGAACTTACAAACCCCCCTCACCACCCTCCACTTCCCTAAAAAAATTATTTTTCTCGCACATGAAGATCCACCCCTCCCCCTGTTTTAATTTATTATTTTTTTTTATCGTAATAACCACCCTCCACCACCACTTCTCTAGTTTTTTCCCTTCCCTCCCTCACTTTACCGTCATTCCCACCCCTACCCTCCTCCTCACCCCTAATTTGTTTTAAAGTATAAATACCGGCCGCAGGACCCGGGAGCCGTCACTTTTGCAGTCGCTCCCATCCTGAAGGAAAGACGATGTATGCTTGTTGTGCGAGTGGAGCAAAGATCTTGTCGGCCATCTTAGCATATGGTAAAGTGCGCACGCTTGCGGCACTGTATAAGGAGACGGAGTTACCCTATCTACCAAAGGAGTTTCTCCTGGTCTACGCCCCTCATGAGATAAGATACGTGTACAAGTTCCTGCAAGTGTACCTACAGCAAGACCCAGACATCCAAGACTGTCTACCATGCACAGAGTGCGACAGAGGAAGCTCCAGCGTCCCCGACACACCACACATGAAATCCTGGTGCAAGATGCGACGAGATGCGCGGCGGCGGCAGCAGCAGCCTAGATCCTGAGCGCCGTGCCACAGTCGGCATCTAGGTACCACTCCAGCATTTCTGCAGAGCCAGCAACTTAGCAACGTCACTCCAGCCTCGTCGTATGTGTAACTGTGAGTAATGACAATATGACAATCTTTCTTGTCAACGTCCAGTGTCTTACATCCCAAAAGGGGCCTGTAGTGAAGCAACTGTCCGTGACGTCCGTCATTGGCGGTGACGAAGTCAAGACTAGCGAATACATCTTTAAACCGCCGTGTGACTGGACTAAGCTAGACAGATTCTCTCAACGCGAGAACCGACGTCTGACCTATGAAGTGAACGGACTCTCATGGAATGAAGGTGATGTGGACTATGAACAACTTACATCCGTGCTACGTGATCTCGTCGAGCCGGAAGATGACGTTGTTTACGTCCTTGGTAATGAACAGAAATGTATTGTGAGTGATTTGTGCAGTGCCAATGTAATTGATCTACGTAAACAAGG
The DNA here is from genome assembly GCF_032445375.1 of Bacillus rossius redtenbacheri. Classification (NCBI taxonomy): domain Eukaryota; kingdom Metazoa; phylum Arthropoda; class Insecta; order Phasmatodea; family Bacillidae; genus Bacillus; species Bacillus rossius. Next base: position 36,830,106 of record NC_086343.1, read on the forward strand.
CAACTGTCCCTCTTTCAACAAACTGTTAAAAATGTACGGAAACCAAATTGAAAAGTGTGATAAATTTTATAATGGTTTCCACTGTGCACATTGTAATAGTCAGTTACTGAAACTGTAGCTCTATGAGCATCCTTATTACTACAGTGATGTTTAATTTTTTTTATCCCTTACTAGCTAAACCCGGCCACGCTTTGCTGTGGCACAGTTTAATATTAATTCATTGTTTAATTTAATATTTTACTGTGCATGGCTGTGGAATGTAATAGAAGAAATAAAAATGTGTTTAGCTTAAATATTTTTATTGTAAAGCTAATGGAAGGACTACATTCCTTGTTTTCCCATTTTTTGCATAAACATATAGATCAGATGGTATACCGACTCTGGAGCACCCGACATATAACTGTCCATGAGAGAAGCATTCATTTTCTAAATTCAAACCGCACACTTGCAAAGATTGTCCTTGTGCTTTATTGATGGTCATAGCGAACGCAAGGCGTATTGGAAATTGAAGTCGTTTGAACTCGAACGCCATATCTGTCGGAATAAGTGGCATTCGTGGAAGTAATACGTCTTCACCTTTATGAAGTCCAATCAAAATTGTTGCTTCAATAAGATTATCCATTAATTTTTTAACTACTAATCGTGTACCATTACATAATTTAGACTGACAGATATTTCGAAGCAATATAATTGGCACACCAATTTTCAAATTCAAAATATGTGGTGGTAATGCTGGAACATCGAGTGAATTGAGAAATTCCATTGGAAAGTTCACTGCTTCATTTTGGTGCACTACTGAATCAATAGATTTGTATGTCATTGTTTCACCTTCGATTCTGTTTATAATACTATTGTTCATATCGTGTACGTCAACATTTTTAGCCGCTAGAAGGGCTCTTTCGCTCAACCATGCATGATTTTTGAATTTTGTTTCGATGTTTTGGAATACCTTGTCTACTAATTCCTCTTTTGAATATACGATGTTGCATAAATCAGATGGTAAGCTGATTTTTCCTGTTTCTGGATTTGTAGGTACAGTGCCGTTACCAACTTCAATTAATTGTCTTGAAAATATGACTGCTGTTGGATCGTTCTGAAGTTTAACTCGCATATTCGTGGTTAAATGCATTTTTTTTACTGTGCTCCAAAAATTTTAATATTTTTTTAATTTAAACGTATTTTTATCAATAGAGTCGAAAGAATATACTTTCAAATTAAATAAAGTTTTTTATTCTTTCTTGAAATATATATATATATATATACATATTTGTGTAAATTATAGTCGTCAAGGCACAATGGCCGAGTAGCCTGATGTGCTTGAACTTCGACAATATGGTACAGCATCGTCGAGCGTGGTCACAACTAAGTTGGGTGACCATGATATTTAGTTATAGAAACTTTTTTTTCCGACTTTTCCGGTGGATTTTCCCAACCTTTATTTCATATAAACACTCTTCTGTTAAGATGCAATGTTCTGTAAAAATTTCAATCCAAACCATCGTATACTTTCCGAGTTTTGCGGCCAAATACATACGGAAGCTAAATTTATATATATATAGATTGCAATTGTAAATATTGTTTCCAATGTCATCGACTGATGAAATTATGTAAATAAAAAAAATTATTACCAATGTATTTGTTTGATTCTTTTCACCTTTATTTCATTGTATTTTTTTGTGATGTAAAGTCTATTAATTATACTCTTTCGAAAAAAAATTAAAATATAATAATCATTTTACATTATTTTCAGCAATGTACTTTAAAGCATAAATTATATAAAAAAATAAGCAATTTAAAAAACAAGGGTATTAGTAGTATAGAAATAAAACTAAAAGTTCAAAAATTTTACAGATATATTGCACCACACCTTACCTCCACACATAAATTTTTAGGTTATGAACAGAGGCAGGCGGATGCTGAAAGCTCGTGGACCAAGGCTCATAAAGTGTTTCGATGTGCGGAGGGGTTAGTTAGAGAATCCACAGGGCTGACTGGTCATGCACACTCACAATAAACTATAAGAGTATTATTCAATGATTAAATAAAAAAGGACAATTTCAGATAAGTAATTTTTTTTTTTTGTGTAAATTATTTTTTTTTTTAAATAACACCCTGACTTTCTTGTAATATCACTTGTATTTTAAATTATTTCTAACATGATATTGATTTTATTATGTTTAAGTTTTATCTTATCTGGGGCCCCAAGAGAGAAAAAAAAATTTCTTTACAATATTACAGGATGAATTTCTTACACAACATATTTTTCTTTTTTGATTATCAAAATATCTTTAGTCCATGTTACATTATTTCGTTGCTTTTAAATTATATGTTAAATAAGACGTTACATTGGTTCAAAAAAAAAAAAATTTCTTTAAGATAGAAGAGAAGAGAAAGTTTGACGAGAAGTCCGATGAGGTTAAGTCCACGAAATTTTCACATTATGTAGAGTTGATAAAAAAGGTTAGTAGTTCATGCCAAAAATAATGAAATAGTCGTCGGCTTTCCTGAATTAGGTGCGGTCACTTCATTTTGCTTCCGGGCTGCCGGGGACAGGCCCCCAACACCACAGCACAAGTTGGTTCAAGTGTACCGCATGGCCGGTATCGTGGAACCGCTAATTAACATAAAAAAAACAAAGAATATTACCACGCCCGGTGCTACAAACATTTCCCTACGTTCTTAAGAAATAATACAACAAAACTTACCACTTAGTGCGGTTGTAGATGCTTAATGCATCTTAAAAGTTTAAAAACACAATATCAAGAATTTTGGCGTTACTGCAACATGGCGTCAAGGTGCTGGAAAAGACAGTTTGTGGCCTGTAAGTGCAAGACGAAGAAGGACATTGAACATGGCACTCGTAGAGAGTACTTTTTTTTAAAACAACCAAAGATCGATTGTTCTTGGAGCATTAATTCTATAACAACAAAAGATTGACTTATAATTTCTTAAATATACCTTCACATATTTACTATAATAATTAAATTGTAAACACATTATTCATAATAGATTCATGAAAATACATTGACACAATGAAAAAAAAACTTGATGTGTTCAAACATTTAAATTACACATAATTATAATTATTACAACTTCGTTCAGAATTAACTTTTAAATATTTAAATGACACATTACCATTAACAAATACCAATATAGAACACTGAAAACGTGTGGAAACCAGTTCGCCCAAAAAAAAAGAAAAAAATAATTATAAATAAATAAGATGAGCAAGTGCCACCAACATTACAATGGCACATACTCCCCCCCTCAAAGCAGACGCTACTTTCTTAAAATTTTATGTATTATTATTTTTATATTATTTATTTATTTTTTATTTATATTATATTTATGTATTTCAAAAAATTTAAATTTATATATATATATTTTTTTTAAAGGATGTTTTAAAAAGTTGCCATTAAAACAAAAGAGACATAGTAATTAATGATGTCAAAACTACAAAGAGTGTATTAGATATAGAAATCAAGAAATTAAATCATTATACTGCTGAAGAAACAAACATCACAGACACGAGCATAAAACTCATATATATATATACTGAAAAACAACAAAATATTATCCTTACAAACTCAATACTCAATGAGAAATATTCACCTCTACATACAATTATTATTATATAAACTGGGGACCACTCATCCCTTCTTATAAAACAAAATTATTTAAATGCTCGCTCAAGAAAATACCATAGAAAACTTGGTCTCGACATCAACATCAATTAGCTGAACGTAGGATGCTCACATACCTGCGAGAGAAAAATCTCAAAGCTAAAGAATAAATTAATCGAAGATCAAAATACCAAAATATTTTCAATGTGTGATTGTAGAACAAACAGGACAGAATGGTGGTACAAGTACCCAGGACAACCAGTTACATACTATATATTTAAAAGAGGACCATACCTCATGTAAAATGCCCGTCGGCTTATTCAGAATAGTGGGGACTCTTTACCTCCTACTTATTCAGCTTAATGGGGGGTTCTCCTACCTCCTCCATATTAACAAAATTGGGGATTCTCTACCCCTTCATATTATATAAAAAAAAACTAGGGGATCTTTACCCCTACTTAAATCCTGGTCACTAAAATCCTGATCTTATGATACCGCTCTGAAGACTGCAGCTCAAACAACACATGAAGATAAACATGAGCCCAAACAAAAGGAAACAAAAATCTTTAAAATGCTTATTCAGCGACAACACAAAATTGAAAAATAAAAAATAGAAAACGGTCGTCCAAAGGTGAATGACTAAGTCCCATACCTTAGACACTCAAGAGATAATTTAGCACCCGCAAAAGCAAGCTTGACCACTAACACAAAATATAACATGAATAAAGTTACGATTCAGCAAAAGGGAAGTGAATAAAAAAAACTGCCTGCAATTTATTGAAAGGAAAATTTTTGAGAAGAAATCAAAGTTGAAACCATACCTTACAATGAAGAATGTGTCACTATACGACAGTCTCACCAAGCAGAACTCCACTACACAAAATTCACCAGAGATGGCTGAAACGGTGAGTCGCAGCAACACCGAGCCGAAGCCGCAACCACCCTAGCAAACTCCATGCAGCAGACACCCCACCGGAGAGATGTCATACAGCAACAATCCTAGTACACAAATCAAAAACAAGAACAGTATCTAAGTTTAAAAAAAAGGTTAACACAAATTAAAAAAATGATTAAATTGATGACACTACACGGTGTAATGTGTGGAACACATGTGGAATAGCTGTGTCGTGTGGAAAGCTGTGTAAACACACAACGCACCACATCCCCACATGAACTAACACACATATAACCTACAAAACAGAAATTTCAAAAAAGTATATATTTTGGATGACAAGACAAGAAACAAAACCCAAATACTAAAATGTTATTTTAAAAGATAACACTAGCAAGACAAACAAAATAGAAAAGCAATGAATCAAAGTTATCACTAAAAAAAAATTTATTATTATTTAAAAACAAATAAAATCACAAAATATATTAATCTAAATTTAAACTATTATTAAAAATGAGTGATTGGATCTTCCATGGCAGATATATGGTTTGATAAAAAAATGACTGAGGCCTGCAAAAAATGAAAAGTGCTGGTGAAGCCTAAACACTTCTCAACAGGACTTGGCACTGGCTCATGGCTCTGGCTCAGAGGACCTGCTTAAAATAAAAAGTTTGCTCTCTGGCTAAACTTGACCAAAGTCAACAACACAATTAAAAACACAACCCAAATATCGTCTGGAAGTCACTTACTCCCACAATAAAAATTATTACATACATACATTGTATCAAAACTATAAAACTTTATAAGTGCTTAAAAAAAAAGATTCAAAAGAGAAACGACAAAATTCTAACAAGAAAACCACTAACCTTTAACTGCATCTCACTGAAACAAAATAATTAGAACAAAACAAATGCAAAATAGTGAAATTAAAATAAAAAAAATTAATAGGCTCAAGAAAAAAAATTTAAATGATGATCCAACACAACTTAAGAGTAAAATTGTACCCAAATACTTGATTCAAAGATACTGCAGATTAAATACTTATACAACAACTTCATTACCTCAATAATTAACTTGTGTAATGAAAAACACTAGAACACACATTAAATGAACTTATTAGGAAAACGGCAAAATGTCTCTTGTAAGAAATTAGATAAAATACCTACCCAAGATGACCTACAACAAAACATGGGCAAGGAAACAACATTAAAATTATTAAAACAACCTGCTATAAGAAGAACTTACTAAACGATGGCAACAAAACAAGAAAATATACCTATCATGGTTAGGTTATGAAAAACGTGCCCCAAATGGTGATACACGAAAAGTAAACAAACATCACATCAATTAAATATTACTGAAGAAACCACAGACTTTTCAACATATGGCAATCTGCAAAAAAAATCAGAAACATGGAATTATTATGAAAACGAGAAATAATATGCAAACAGTTCTCTCACGAACAAAACCTGCAATCTTATAAAATTTAAATATCATTTAGAATTATATTACTAAAGAATATGCAAATTATTAAATTATAACCACAATTTATAGGTTAAAAGGAATATAAATTTTAAAACTCTAAAACAACTTGCGACAAATTAAACGACAATTATCAAACATAACCTCAATCTTACATGATTAACTAAAACAAAAAATCAGTGTTGAAATTAATCTAGTTGTTACACCCTACCCTTAAATTACGTGTAATGAAGAACACGTGAACTCATGAAAATAAAACATGAAGATAATAAAAGACTCTCCAAAAAAAATATACGAAAATACATACCCCAAATGCAAACTACTAACCGCATGAAAATTCAAACTAGGAAAACCCTACAACCAAACTTACTTCCCACAACTAAGATACAAACAATTAAGACATGTCGCGACAACTTAAAACTAGGTACCATGGTTTTTTTATATTTTATTTTATGTGCACAAACCTGTTATTACATTACTTTTACTTTAGGCACACCTTAATTTATATAGAAAGTTTCTTGGGACTCAAAGACTAGGATCGGTGGGTTATCAGGCCACGATCTACTGAGCCAAAGGCCCAAATGAAACAAAAACACTTGAAAGAATAAACTAAATAACCTACTGAAGCTAACTTGTAAAGAACCTGGATAAAAGCAACACTACTGGCGTAAACAACCGGACTACCAACCTCACTGATACAAAGATAGCCAGAAACTGAAAATACTAAATTTGTTTAAATTATGAAAGACACATACTTTAACGAGCAAAACTTTAATTCTCCTAACAATTAAATGTCACTGAAGGAAAAAAGACTTTGAAACTGAAAATACCACTTCACGATTGAAAATATGATGAAAGCAACATATGAAATCAAGAAATCTCTTAAAAAAAAATACTAACTTCATTAAATACCATATAAAGAAAACTCTTGAAATAAAAATAGATTGCTATAAAAAAAAGATTATCACCACTATGTTCACCATTAAATTAGATAGTTTAAATAATACTTGAAGATCATTGATAAGAAAATATTTTTAGGTTAAACCAACAGTAAATAGAGAAATCATATGAAATTTTTTAAAGGTTTAAAAACGTATAAAACTTGTCTAAAAAAAAGGTGTTTACTCAAAAAAAATATATATATTTAACCCATAACAAAAAATATTATTTAAACATAAAAAACAACATCAAAACAAGCTTCAGAACCACAGGCTCTGCTACCATTACTGCACCACACCTTACCTCCACTCATAAATTTTTAGGTTATGAACAGAGGCAGGCGGATGCTGAAAGCTTGTGGACCAAGGCTCATGAAGTGTTTCGATGTGTGGAGGGGTTAGTTAGAGAATCCACAGGGCTGACTGGTCATGCACACTCACAATAAACTATAAGAGTATTATTCAATGATTAAATAAAAAAGGACAATTTCAGATAAATAATTTTTTTTTTTTGTGTAAATTATTTTTTTTTAAATAACACCCTGACTTTCTTGTAATATCACTTGTATTTTAAATTATTTCTAACATGATATTGATTTTATTATGTTTAAGTTTTATCTTATCTGGGGCCCCAAGAGAGAAAAAAAAATTTATTTACAATATTACATGATGAATTTCATACACAATATATTTTTCTTTTTTGATTATCAAAATATCTTTAGTCCATGTTACATTATTTCGTTGCTTGTAAATTATATGTTAAATAAAACGTTACATTGGTTCAAAAAAAAAATTTTCTTTAAGATAGAAGAGAAGAGAAAGTTTGACGAGAAGTCCGATGAGGTTAAGTCCACGAAATTTTCACATTATGTAGAGTTGATAAAAAAGGTTAGTAGTTCATGCCAAAAATAATGAAATAGTCGTCGGCTTTCCTGAATTAGGTGCGGTCACTTCATTTTGCTTCCGGGCTGCCGGGTACAGGCCCCCAACACCACAGCACAAGTTGGTTCAAGTGTACCACATGGCCGGTATCGTGGAACCGCTAATTAACATAAAAAAAACAAAGAATATTACCACGCCCGGTGCTACAAACATTTCCCTACGTTCTTAAGAAATAATACAACAAAACTTACCACTTAGTGCGGTTGTAGATGCTTAATGCATCTTAAAAGTTTAAAAACACAATATCAAGAATTTTGGCGTTACTGCAACATGGCGTCAAGGTGCTGGAAAAGACAGTTTGTGGCCTGTAAGTGCAAGACGAAGAAGGACATTGAACATGGCACTCGTAGAGAGTACTTTTTTTTAAAACAACCAAAGATCGATTGTTCTTGGAGCATTAATTCTATAACAACAAAAGATTGACTTATAATTTCTTAAATATACCTTCACATATTTACTATAATAATTAAATTGTAAACACATTATTCATAATAGATTCATGAAAATACATTGACACAATGAAAAAAAAACTTGATGTGTTCAAACATTTAAATTACACATAATTATAATTATTACAACTTCGTTCAGAATTAACTTTTAAATATTTAAATGACACATTACCATTAACAAATGCCAATATAAAACACTGAAAACGTGTGGAAACCAGTTCGCCCAAAAAAAAAAGAAAAAAATAATTATAAATAAATAAGTTGAGCAAGTGCCACCAACATTACAATGGCACAATATTTTCGTTAACATATACAATTAAATATATAACCATATTTTATTTGACATGTGCGAGAGTGTAGAATCGCAGGGCCCTCTCTTCCCAGCAGACCATTCTCACCCCGCCGTCTCTCTCTCCATCTCACCAGCTCTCTCTCCTCCTCACGCTGAATCTCTCTCTCTCCATCCCAGCAACTGCTCACCTGCTAAATACTTAAACAGAATATTAGTCACTCAAACAAAAAGCTTGCATCGCAGCTCTCTGTGTTTGGAACGGGCTGGAGACCGACACCGCTAAACAGGCTGGTCACGCACAAGCCCCTTGCCTCCATATGCAATATACGTCACATATGTAGTCAAGTACTTATGAACAACATCTCTATTTAGCCGTGGCCCATTACAACGATGCAAGCCTACCAGAAAGAACTAGCATATGATACATTGACACAAAGCACGTGCTTAAATTAGCATATGACACATACAAACACTGAAATTGACCAGTAACAACGATGTATCAACGCCGAAATCTTGCATGCCATCGACTGAGGAACCCAGCGGCGTAACAGTTCAGCGTTGACACACAACGCCGAAATCTTGCATGCCATCGACTGTGGAACCCAGCGGCGTAACAGTCCAGCGTTGACACACAACGTCGAAATCTTGCATGTCATCGACTGAGGAACCCAGCGGCGTAACAGTCCAACGTTGACACACAACGCCGAAATCTTGCATGCCAACGACTGCGGAACACAGCGGCGTAACAGTCCAGCGTTGACACACAACGCCGAAATCTTGCATGCCAACGACTGCGGAACCCAGCGGCGTAACAGTCCAGCGTTGACACCATCGACATGACACCATCGATGTAAGGAGCCCAACGTCATGACCCCATTGATGATAGGAGCCCACCGTAGTGACCCCATCATTAGGACACCATCGATGTTAGGAGCCCATCGTCTTGACACCATCGGCGTAAGGAGCCCATCGATGCATAAAAAAAACGCATCGGTGTAAAAAAATGCATTGGTGTAAAAAACGCATCAGTGTAAAACGCACTGGTGTAAAAAACGCATCAGTGTAAAAAACGCATTGGTGTAAAAAAACGCATCGGTAAAAAAAATACGTATTGCACCACAAAACAACGTAGGTGCAGATAAAACCAACCACCACTTCCATCCCAACCAACCAACCAAGAAAAAACGTAGCATCACAAACAACGTGGGTGCATAAAAACCACCACTTCCATCCCAACCAACCAACCAAGAAAAAACGTAGCACCACAAAACAACGAGGATGCAAAACACCACCACAGCCATCCCAACCAACCAACCAAGAAAAAACGTAGCACCACAAACAACGTGGGTGCATAAAAACCACCACTTCCATCCCAACCAACCAAGAAAATGCTTGCACCACAAAACAACGAGGATGCAAAACACCACCACTTCCAACCCAACCAACCAAGAAAATGCAGCACCACAAATCAACGTAGGTGCATAAAACCACCACTTCCAACCCAACCAACCAACCAAGAGAGCGCAGCATCACAAACAACGAGGATGCAAAACACCACCACTGCCATCCCAACCAACCAACCAACCAAGAAAAAACGTAGCATCACAAACAACGAGGATGCAAAACACCACCACTTCCATCCCAACCAACCAACCAAGAAAAAACGTAGCACCACAAAACAACGAGGATGCAAAACACCACCACAGCCATCCCAACCAACCAACCAAGAAAAAACGTAGCACCACAAATCAACGTAGGTGCAAAACACCACCACTTCCATCCCAACCAACCAACCAACCAAGAGAGCGCAGCACCACAAATTAACACAGGTGCATAAAACCACCACTTCCAACCCAACCAACCAACCAAGAAAATGCTTGCACCACAAAAACATCGTAGGTGCATAAAACCACCACTTCCATCCCAACCAACCAACCAAGAAAATGCTTGCACCACAAAACAACGTAGGTGCATAAAACCACCACTTCCATCCCAACCAACCAACCAAAAAACGTAGCACCACAAAACAACGAGGATGCAAAACACCACCACTTCCAACCCAACCAATCAACCAAAAAACACAGCACCACAAATTAACACAGGTGCATAAACCCACCACTGCCATCCCAACCAACCAACCAAGAAAATGCTTGCACCACAAAACAACGTAGGTGCATAAAAACCACCACTGCCATTCCAACCAACCAACCAAGAAAATGCTTGCACCACAAAACAACGTAGGTGCATAAAAACCACCACTGCCATCCCAACCAACCAACCAAGAAAATGCTTGCACCACAAAACAACGAGGATGCAAAACACCACCACTTCCATCCCAACCAACCAACCAAGAAAATGCTTGCACCACAAAACAACGTAGGTGCATAAAACCACCACTTCCATCCCAACCAACCAACCAAAAAACATAGCACCACAAAACAGTGTGGGTGCATGAACAAAACAAGGTAAAATAGCACCAGAAAACCAAAAAATCCAGGTGCAAAACAAAAATAAACAAAAAAAGAGCACCACGAAAAAGTGTAGGTGCAACATAATTACAACGAGCGGAATCAGGAAACCAACGATGAAAAATCCAACGGTGAAGGCTATGTACACCAAATCATCAGAGACATGGGTGGCTACCAAGTGGCAAACACTAGTCCCACACTCGTACATTGCGGTTCATATTCCTGAAGGGCCTTCTCGGCTACCGTAGCGGCTCGGGGCCCACGAAGTCCCCACCATGCTTCACCCCTACAGAGAATATACTGCGCGAAACGTACGAGTATAGGCACCAATTTCAAGTTATATAAAAATGTTCTTGTATATACAATTTCACTTTTTTTATATTTTAGTCTTTCCTTTCATAACCGTATGGCAAAGTATTTATGCCATCGTCGCATATTATGCATTTATCGTCGTGCCATGATAGTGATATTTTATTTGAGCATTCTGTATATTGCAGCGGGGGGAGGGTTGATGGTCCCTACCTATCCCTAACTGCAATACAGAGTGTAACAAGAAGAAAAATAAAGGGTTCTATTACCCTTATTTAAGGCGCAGTAAGGTTTTGAAGTAAATCCAAAGTTACCAAAAATAACATTTTATTATAGACGAAACAGGTATATATATATATAAAAGTACAATTTTAGATAAAGGACATAAATAATAATAATACTGATAATAATAAGCTGCACACACTAGCTCAATATACCAATTGGGCTGTAGTAACAATTCCGTGCATAATAAATTATTCATGAGTCAATTTGGCACATGGCCACAAACATAGAATTCTTTGCATTATACATTTTGTATATTTGTATATTTCAATCTTTTACTTAGGTGTTTACAATATGATAACGTGGTTTTCGTGATTCATTTCCGAGAATTTCATAGTCCAATAAATTTGCAATCAACTGCATTTACACGTGAAATCTTACTGCTAAAAAGAGGGTATGACATACAAATAATTTACGTAATACGCAGTTTAGATCACGAGCATAACATTCGTACAAAACATAAGTTAATAGTCTGCTGAAATAATAGTGCAGAAAAAATCAAATACACACAACTTTATCCAATAGGACGAACGTTACTTGCGCAAGACCTCTGAACTGTATGAAACAGATGGCTATTCATGACAAACATGATATAAGGTACAACGTACTCTTTCAGCTTACGTCAGTATATTCTTATACCTATCGTGATTTTAGGAAATAACGACATAGCATATATATATATCGATTTCAGAGCAATACAAATTTAAATGGGCCAAACGCCCGTTCTACACTTCTATCATTAAACCTACTACTGACTTGAAATATATCAGACGTTTGCACGGAAGTACGTCGGGCAGTGATGTGAATGAAGCTACAATCATAAGCAAGGAAACACGAACTCTGGCGCATCTACTACCGACAAGAGTTTGATGTAAGTAAGCCTTACTGAGCGCGACGCGAGTGCCATAAAAGAGAGAAATTCAAACAACTAGTATTCAAGTTTTCACTAAATAACAACGAAGCGATACGGTAGGTAACCATATCATAACTGAACCTACTACCATCTGACCGCATACGGACATAATAACCTTCCGAAACCTAACGACGGCGAGCGAGACCCTATCGATATTACCACTAGCATAGATTCACCGTGTTTAAGCCTAACATCGCCTAATGCCCGACGGACTGTCGATCACTCCGAAGAGCAAGCAGACAGTGGCAAAACATGCAAAATCTGGAGTTTATATAGGCCTCTGAAACTACGCCACTAGGCGCGCTAAAATCGCGGCGGGGATGGAGGGAGTAGATGGGAGTGGGGATGGAGGGAGGGAAGGAGACTATAGGGTGGAGGGGGAAAAGGGGAGGAAGACGATGGGAGCGCTACCTATACCGACCGACAGTGTAGCCAACTGCTACAATCCCCCCTCCCTGACTGACCCTTGCCTGGAGATCTGACGACGACCTTGCAAACACATCAATTGACGTAAGACGAATCTCAGTAGGACAATGTTTCAGTGCTCATAAACATGGTGACCTTTAGAATTCAACGAAATCCACAATGTCCAGTAGCAAAAAGTCTGACGAAGAAACTGATAGTTATAGCATACACCCCTCCAGGGCTCGTAGTCATGACTGTCTTGGACAGCTCGACGACAGGATTCCAGCACGAACCACTTCCACGGAGCTGGCGTGAGTAGAGGCGGAGATGTCCGGTGGGTCACCATCACGCTACTACATCAAATCCTGGCACCCAGTAGAGCAGACGCAGCAGTATCCGACGGAGCTCCAGAAGACAGAAGCAAGATCTCAACAGGCAGGTCGCAGGTCAGGAGGGGCTGAAGATCCTTTGAACTTGAAGGGACGTCTCCCGAGAAGTCGCAGGCAGCAGACAGACGAGGCGAAGGTCGGTCTGACAGCGCTTAGGTTGAGGAAGATGGAATGACGCGTCATCTGAAAAGGGACAAGGGGAGCCGCAAACACCAGACACCCAAATGACACAACAACATACAACACTTGAAATAAACTCCTATAAACTAAACCTAACAAAAACTCTAATCAGAAGCAAAGAAGAATTGCCCACAACAATATTCAAGTGACAAACAGCTTAACCTGGGATACATGGGCTTTGCGGAATTTCTTTTTAAACTTACAGCTTTTTAACAATAATGTATTTGCGTCCAGGTACCTTTCCACACTATATGGCCCTTCGAAGGGTGCCAATAATTTAACATTTAGCTGGGAAGCTGCCTTGGGTAACTGATAATTTCGACATAACACTAAATCGCCGATTTCAAAACGAGGGGCGGTGCGATTTTGGTTATACACTTTAGCCAAACGAGCTCTAGCTTTACTCAAATTAAATGTAGCTGACTCTAAAGTCTGTTCAAGCTGGCGTTCATCCAAGACGGAATCGATGGGAGGCAGACCCCATAGATTCAACAGGGGATGCAGGAGTTCACGCCCTAGGAATAAGGTGCTGGGAGGATATCCGGTAGAGGAATGAAGGGCGGAATTTAAACCAACATTAATGAAAGATAAATCAGAATCCCACAAACTCTGATCTCCCCGATAATATGAAATTAGAATACTCTTTAAAACTTTATTTACGCGTTCAACCTGATTACCCTGCGGAAAATAAGGGGAACTGTACACAGGCTTGACAGCCCACTCAAACAGGAAATTTTTGTAACAACCAGACTGAAAATAAGGGGCATTGTCTGAGACGACCACACATGGAGGACCAAATAATTTAAAGACTTGATCATTTAGGGCTTTAACAATTGTTTCTGCTTTCATGATCTTAAGGGGTAGAAGGATTACAAATTTAGTAAAAATGTCCATAATAACCAGAATGCAAATATTCCCCTTTTTTGAACGGGTAAGTGGACCAAAAATGTCTATGTGGATCACCTGCCATGGAGCAACTGGAGGGTCAGCTGCATATAATGCTATCTTAGAATTATGTGGGGGTTTAGAGATTTGGCAATCCTCACAGCAACGAACGAAATGACGCACCTCCTCCTGTAAATTTGGCCAGTATAAATGAGCGGCGATACGACGATACGTTTTGTCAATCCCTAGATGACAGCCAAACACTGAAGCATGGAAATATGATAGAACCATGGGCCTTAACAAATTTGGGACCACAGCTCGACGAGCTTTTCCGGATACACCAGTGAAATATATTAATCCCTGCTCCAATACAAATGGTATAACTTTCTTAGCCTGAAGGTCTTTAAAAATCTGTTGACATAAGGGATCTTGTTTTTGACATTCTTTAATATTAAAGTAGGATTCCGGCTGTAATTTATAGGCAAGTAACTGATCGCTATGGACCGGATTATCTGGGGTATCTGTAATTTGTTCAAACTCGCCTGGGCAAAACATCCGCGATAAGGAATCTGCAATAACATTTTCCTTTCCTTGAATATGATGAATTTGAAACCGAAACCTAGATAGCCTGAGGATCCACCTACCTAGTTTCCCTAACTGGTGAGGGTGGTTAAACAGCCAGGACAGTGCCCGATATCAGTGAAAAGATCAAATTCTGCTGAATCAAGATAACCTTCAAATTTTTCTAGGGCAAATAAGCATGCTAAGGCTTCCTTTTCGTAAATTCCTAGACTTTTTTCTGCGTCGGACAAGGAACGACTTGCGTATGCTATGGGCCTGATTTTATTTTCCTTCAAATGACCTATGACAGCTCCTAATGCTATCGAAGAAGCATCCACTTGTACGGCAAATCTTTTGTTAAAATCTGGTAAGATGAGAATGGGCGGAGTGGTTATACATTGTTTTAAGGTTTGAAATGAGTTTTCCTGATCTGATCCCCAGCAGAATTCTGCATTCTTTTTACGTAGTTGGTTTAGGGGTGCGCAAATTGCTGAATAATTTTCAATAAAGCGAGAAAAATATCCGATCATCCCTAAAAATATTTGTATACCTTTTACATTAGTCGATCTGGGAAACTGTACAATAGAAGAAATTTTTGTCGGATCCATGATTAAATTACCCTGTGAAATAATAAACCCTAAAAATTTAACTGAGGTTTGACCAAACTCAACTTTATTAGGATTAACAGTGAGATGTGCTGCACGCAACCTTGTAATAACTTCAGTGATGTGTTGTAAATGTTCCTCAAAAGAATTACTGTATATGATTATGTCATCGATGTAGTTGAACACAAATTTATATTTTACGTCTGCTAAAATGTGATCCAAAATTCTGCTCATTGCTTGGCTACCAAAGCTGACACCCATGGGAATGCGATTAAACTCATAGTGCCCGAAAGGAGTGGAGAAGGCGGTATATTTACGACAGCCCGGGTCTAAATAACACTGATGAAAACTATTGTTTAAGTCTATGACTGAGTAGAACTTTGCCTTTCCCAGATGTTGCAAGGCGCTCTCGATAGTTGGTAACGGGTAAACGTCCTCATAGGCAATTTTTTTGTTTAAAGGAATATAGTTGTGCGCCATGCGCCAACTGACGCCATCTTTCTTTCGGACTAAAAAGGTTGGAGTGCTAAAATCTGATGTAGACTTTGAAATGACACCGGCTGAAAGTAGCTTATTGACAATGTCACGCATTGCCTGTAACTTAGGTGGTGAACAACTATATCGCTTACTACGCACAGGATTTTCGTCTTTTAGGTAAAACCTATAAGGTAAAATGTCACAGTTACCTATCTTAGTCGTAATAACATCGGAAAACTTCTGAATGATAGACCTAATGGCAGACTGGTGGTCCGTGCTCTCAATATCACGACATTCCATGACAAAATTATTTGATGACTCAAACCTCAAGGGTACCTTAACGTTAGGGTTAAAGCCAAAATGCAGCTCATGTTGATCTAAATCCAAGATACACCTTGTTTTCCCCAAAAAATCTAAACCAATTATAAACTCTGGTGTGATGTTGGGTACAACAGAAAATTTCCAATCCCACGAAAAATGCTTTATTTTGAAATGTAATACCACAGCTTTGTCTGACTTTAAACATTGCCCATTTGCGACACAAATATTAATAGAGTCAGCAGTAAATTTATGTTGCGGAAATAAATGAGGAAAAAGGGTAATTAACCTTTGTAGAAAATTTTCACTTATTACTGAGCGTGAAGCCCCGGTGTCAACCAAGGCGGAAAAAAAATGATTATGTATCTGTACCGGTAGGTAATGTAAATAACTACTAACAGAGGATTTTTTTAGAAAACGACAGAGTCTACCTCTTTTCCGACCTGTCACTGCCAGTTTTAAAGGACACTTATTACGATAGTGTCCAATCGCCTTACAAGAAAAGCATTTGCGGTCATTCAAACTGACACGCACCTTGTCACAGGTTTCCACTGAATGCCCAAACTGACAACAATTGGCGCAACGAGTGTGGCGGAATTCATGCACATCCTGTACCTGGCGAGCTGGCTGGGCGGCGTTCGCACGACTATCGGCCACGCGCGCCGCGGGGTAACTTACACAGGGCGAACTGCCTCTGTCTGACGGAACGCGAGATTCACGACTACCACTTTCAGTCGCAAATAACCGCTGATTTCTGTCATGGTACTGGTTTGTTTTGTAATAGTTGGACGGCTTTTAT
Organism: Bacillus rossius redtenbacheri; assembly: GCF_032445375.1. Taxonomy (NCBI): domain Eukaryota; kingdom Metazoa; phylum Arthropoda; class Insecta; order Phasmatodea; family Bacillidae; genus Bacillus; species Bacillus rossius. Next base: position 36,847,315 of record NC_086343.1, read on the forward strand.
ATAAATGGAACCAAGCGCCATTCAGTCACAACTGAGAAAAGACTGTTCAAAGTATCCATATGTCAAAAAAATAATGAAACATCTACATAAAAAAATCAATGTAAAATATTTTAACAGGTATAATAAGCTGCTTTATTATTATGCACAACATTGTGAATTATCTTCCTATCATAGTTTAATCAGTAAAAATGGATGTTGGTTCTCTCTGAATAAAATAAAGTAGAGTTTCTTTAAAAAGAACCAAGTATAATGGAACATGAATGCCATGGTCACGTTGTCAAAAAAACAAATAATACACCATTTTAAAAACCTTAATACCCATCGTTCAGTAATTGCCCATTGCAAATCTACATAATCAGTCTTAAAACAATCTGGCAAGTGTTCTTCATGTATCGGATATAAGCTTTGTGTTAAAAATGCCAGATACCCTGAAAGAATAACTTATACCATATGAGATGACAAATAAATCACAAAAATGTTTTTAAAAGTCAGTTGGTTATGAGAAACTTTTACTTACACATTTCAGCATAAAACACAAAGCAATTTATTATTAATCTTCCATTGTGAAGTCTGCGTTATTCCCAAAGCCATCTATGTCATCTTAAACCTCTGTACTCGATTGAAATTTCTGATAAAAATGCCATACTCCTTGAGGTATAAGATGACGAATAGATTTAATACCCTTAAGCTTTTCCTTACTTATAGGCTTTCCTTCAGGCCACAGGGAAATTAATTTAGATGATTGAAATCCATCTGAGGGTCTCCCTCGTCGCTTGTTTTTGTTAATGTAAACATCAATGAAAGTTTCTTGAGAATGGCTGGTCTTCATCTGAAGAACTTGTGGTTTACATCCCTCCAATTTAATTTGACGAAGTGTGAGCCAGTTAATTTTATTTCCTTCTGTGTCAATCTTCCTGTTGGTGATCTCTTTCTCTATTTCACTGGTCCCTTTAAAGTCGTCATTCTGCATTTGTGTCACAACAAATTTTCTCTTTTTACGGCATCCTTCCATTACCTTTATGTAGTCCTCCAAAGTATATAGTCGCTGTTGTTTTAGGGCAGATTCCACATCGCCAAAATCAGAATTATTCGGGAGGTGTGACCTGAAACTAAATACTTAAGTGTCACAGAATTCAGTGAGTTTGGATCACCAAACAATGTGTTCATCATTAGTACCATTTTGATATTCCTATCCTGGCCCCCACACGAGTCAGACCACAAAATGATGTCTGTGACATTCCTTCCGACATGAGTAACAATATGCTTTCGCAAGCTGGAACCCACTTCTTGGGCATCTCTTCCAGCAGTGCCTTGTACCCATCCCTTGTTGGGATTCTAGGCAGAGGCAATGTTTTCTCCATGTCATAACATAACATTTCCACATTTTCACATTCCTTTGCAGTCTTAAGCTCACGATTCATTGCATCTCTTGCTTCTTCAGCTTCTGACTGATGCACATTTAACTCATTCATAATTGTTTTCTTTTCAATGTTGTTGCAGTTTTGCATTGCTGCATGAAATCTGTCACATGCATTGCATGTATCTTTTTTCAGCTTTTTCCGTTTGATATTAAAATCTCTGTGAAGTATCATTCTGTTGCAACTAAAACTTACTGCTCCATTTCCTTCAGTTTTCTCTCTGTATAATTCATACATTTTTGATTCTGTAAGTTCTGTAGATAGGTATTGTGTATCACCACTCACTCGCCGACAGTAGTGTGATTTATACCTACAAAACTTGTTGATGTGATCCTTAATTTTTTTGAATTTCAACGGGAGAAATTCGAGGCACACCTTTTCTTTGAGTTTCTCTCTTGTCAGTTACACAATCGGAGCGAATTTTGTTCAGTGATGTGTTGACTCGTTTTGTTGATACTCCCAAGGCATGAGTAAACATTTCTCTGCAGACATTCACTTTGTCCAGTTCGTATTTTCTAGTGTATTGTCGTTTGTTAGATGATGACCTCTTTCTTTTAACATTTACCTCTTGAATATGTGCAGCAATGAAAGCAGTCTGGCAATCATAAAATCCTAAATCCCAAAATTAATTTTTTTTCTAGAATCAATATTAACATTGTCTTTGCATCGTTTGGGGTAGTTGCAATTGAAATCATTGAATTTCTTGGGACTACAGTAAGTACCTTTAACTACGAAATGAGGTTTGATGCTGTCTTTTAGATTTTTCCGTGAATGGCATGTTTGACTTTCATGCTTTCGTTTTCTCATCTTTTTAGGTCTACCTCCTTTCTTATTTTGAGTCGTTTGCCCATCTAACTTTTCAGGTACATTACTATTATTTTTATTCTCTTCCTCTATGTCTTTGGTCTCTCTATGTTCACCTTCATTGCCTGAATCTAAATGTGGAGTGTAGTCTGGATCTTGAACACTATCATCCCAGTCTTCATCATCATTTGTATGATCCTTTTGACAATATACATCATGATCTTGTTAAAAAAAAACACACACACAATAACAAATCTAATATTAACTTACAGAATTTTGTACCCTCAAGTATTTCAAAATCTACATTGAATTAAAAACAAATTGAATCCAGCAGCTGTTTGATTTCACAATATTATCACTGTTGAATCACCATAATATCACGTGGTTCTTTTTAAATCAAGAAAGAAAATACACATTAAATATTCTTTAAACAGAACCAACCGCCAAATGTCACTTGGTTCAGTTTAAATAAAAGTAGAAAACCTCTATGCAAAATGGTTGTTGGTTCAAGTGCTCACAAATAGCAGCACAGTCTAGATATCACTTGGGTCTATTTTTTTAAAGAATTTAACGTGTTTCATGCATTCAGTTATGGGTATATCTCAAAAATGTAAAAAATGGCGCTTGGTTCTTTTTATATAAAAGCCGTCCAGTTTACCCCTTTATGTTTATTAACATCCATAACCGGCTTACTGTAGGATTCTTTAGACAATGTGATCGAGCTGTGTCCTTTGTTCGTGTTAGATGTAACTTCTCCTTTGGCAGCATACTCAACGTCGTACTTGTTTGCGGAAGAAAGGCGTGCTTCCACCTCACTTGCCCACGAGCGCAAGGAGTCGAAAGTTGAAGGAGGCACGAGCATACTAGACAAACTTATAACTCGTGGCGCCACATTACCTAATATGAGTTGGACTAAATCTCCCTCATTATATTCTAGTTCCAACACGCCTGCATAGGCAAGTACGTTATCCACAAATTGCGGGACCGACTCATCAGGTTTTTGAAACCTAAGTACTAGATCACGACGACATGCGTCCATGACGCGGGGAGGGCACACAGAGCGAATGACTTCAGATTTAAAAGTGTTGAAATCTTTTCCCTGTATTATAGCTTCAGTGAGACGGCTAACATAAGTACCTGTACACTTAGTTAATAACCCTTTCATCAGAGATCCTACGGGTACCAAACTCAATTTACTTAATATGTCAGCACTAAGGAAAAAGTCTAAAATACTTTTTACGTCAGAGCCCTCCAATGGCGGAAGGGATTTTAAAACACTGAAATACAATTTTAAGGAAAAGGGATCGGAAACGGGACTCACGCTAGGAGAAGTCTGCGTCCCAGGAGTCTCGGCTGTGATGTCACCACTCGGCTCGGCCGCCTCGCGCATAAAGCGAATAAGTCGCGCACGAAGCGCGGCCACAGTATCGGAAGGCTCGGAAGGGAGTTGATTTTCTTCCAAGTACCGCACCAAATCTTCACGGTGGAGTCGGTAGACCCAACTCACACCGCTCGTCGCACCGCTCACGGCCATCATGAAACCAAAGAACAAAACCTTGGAGCTGCCTTAAAAGCAGAGTTGCGCAGTCCTTGCAGCGGGGGGAGGGTTGATGGTCCCTACCTATCCCTAACTGCAATACAGAGTGTAACAAGAAGAAAAATAAAGGGTTCTATTACCCTTATTTAAGGCGCAGTAAGGTTTTGAAGTAAATCCAAAGTTACCAAAAATAACATTTTATTATAGACGAAACAGGTATATATATATATAAAAGTACAATTTTAGATAAAGGACATAAATAATAATAATACTGATAATAATAAGCTGCACACACTAGCTCAATATACCAATTGGGCTGTAGTAACAATTCCGTGCATAATAAATTATTCATGAGTCAATTTGGCACATGGCCACAAACATAGAATTCTTTGCATTATACATTTTGTATATTTGTATATTTCAATCTTTTACTTAGGTGTTTACAATATGATAACGTGGTTTTCGTGATTCATTTCCGAGAATTTCATAGTCCAATAAATTTGCAATCAACTGCATTTACACGTGAAATCTTACTGCTAAAAAGAGGGTATGACATACAAATAATTTACGTAATACGCAGTTTAGATTACGAGCATAACATTCGTACAAAACATAAGTTAATAGTCTGCTGAAATAATAGTGCAGAAAAAATCAAATACACACAACTTTATCCAATAGGACGAACGTTACTTGCGCAAGACCTCTGAACTGTATGAAACAAATGGCTATTCATGACAAACATGATATAAGGTACAACGTACTCTTTCAGCTTACGTCAGTATATTCTTATACCTATCGTGATTTTAGGAAATAACGACATAGCATATATATATATATCGATTTCAGAGCAATACAAATTTAAATGGGCCAAACGCCCGTTCTACAACTCTATCATTAAACCTACTACTGACTTGAAATATATCAGACGTCTGCACGGAAGTACGTCGGGCAGTGACGTGAATGAAGCTACAATCATAAGCAAGGAAACACGAACTCTGGCGCATCTACTACCGACAAGAGTTTGATGTAAGTAAGCCTTACTGAGCGCGACGCGAGTGCCATAAAAGAGAGAAATTCAAACAACTAGTATTCAAGTTTGCACTAAATAACAACGAAGCGATACGGTAGGTAACCATATCATAACTGAACCTACTACCATCTGACCGCATACGAACATAATAACCTTCCGAAACCTAACGACGGCGAGCGAGACCCCATCGATATTACCACTAGCATAGATTCACCGTGTTTAAGCCTAACATCGCCTAATGCCCGATGGACTGTCGATCACTCCGAAGAGCAAGCAGACAGTGGCAAAACATGCAAAATCTGGAGTTTATATAGGCCTCTGAAACAACGCCACTAGGCGCGCTAAAATCGCGGCGGGGATGGAGGGAGTAGATGGGAGTGGGGATGGAGGGAGGGAAGGAGACTATAGGGTGGAGGGGGAAAAGGGGAGGAAGACGATGGGAGCGCTACCTATACCGACCGACAGTGTAGCCAACTGCTACAATATAATATCATATTATGTGATCGTATGGACCGGACTTGCGTGCGCTTTGTTGTGTGTTCTTCCAGGACCTCGAGAAAATCTTCAAATGTAATTTTATTTTTCACCACGCACTTCTGTATACCTTTGGCTCTTTTTGTGATATTATTATTGTACTTGTAGGTATACAGTTTTTCCCTTAGGCCGACAAACTCCTCCATCGCCACCCCGTTACACTCATCCTTGAACTTGCCCAACACCTTCTTATTGGTGAGCGAGTAGCGGGGGTGACCAATGGGATAGCTGCTCGTGTCAAATATATCCATGAGCGCAGAGTCGTCAGCCAGGTCCTGGTAGAAATTTCGCGTCTTGATGTCATATATGAAGCTGTCCGTGTCCATATACGCCAGCGTGATGTCATCCTTATATTTCTGTTTAATCACATCATAGTGGAAATAATACATGAGCGTTTTGGACAAGTCCAGAACCGAGAACCCCACATATATAGGGCGGTCAAGATAAATTTTCTCATGTTGAAGTTTTACTAGTGATAGATTTTCGTTGAAGATGGTTCGGTCCTGGAACGCTGGCTTGGCAATCACTTTTCTGAGTCTCTCATCGCTGCACACAAGTTCCATATGTTGCCTCAAAAATTTGTTCTCTAAAAGTTTACCGAAAGAAGCATTGTTGGCAAGCTTAAAGAATTCTTTTTCAAAGTCGTTTGTAGCTTTTCAACGTGTTTTTCATAATAAATGGCTCCATCCAGGCACGCTGATTGAATTCCAGGACTCTATGTATTTTTTTAATTCGCAGACGTGCTGGAGAGCTTGCTGCAAGTTTCTATAGTGAACTATATAGTTTTCCTTGTGCTCGAGTGTCGTCATCAGTTTTGTCTGACGCGAGCCGGGCGGGCACTGGCTGACGGGCAGGAACGGAAGGTCCTTATGTTCCTCGTGGAGGGCAGACGGATACTCCACATCAACTTCTAGGATGTAGCCCGTCTGCCCCTCGTCAGGTATCGACATCACGTCGATATCAGCGTCCACCCACTTGAAGCCGTTGGTCGAAAGAGGCAACGACATGGCCCACCCATATAAATTGTTGGCGTCAACATACATTATATGATTCGACGGCTGGCTGGGATCATAGGTGCGGGGAAGGCAGGTGTTGTTTGCCTTACAATGTCGCTTCACCACTTGAGCGACCCCGCCCCTGATCCCAGCCTCTATGAACATATACATATCATAATCGGTCATCAGTTCCAGCCGTACCTGCGTCTCCTTTAACATGGCGTCGAACGTGAACCCTGGCGCGCTGACGTAGTGGCTGCAGTCAAGGCCATACGTTGTCAGACACAGCTGACGAAAGCTCTCAAAAACATCGGCGAGCAGCAGTACGTCGGTCTTGAGGTAGACGTCGCTGTAGTCGCCCAGGGTCACGCAGCCGAACTTGTCCCATACCGCTATTGCATGATGGTAATCTTCTTCACTTATGTTGCTGTCATTTAATAAATTGTAGAATTCTTCTTTAGGTGGCAGTTGCGGCTCGTCCAGTTTTTCCCAGCTGGAAACATAATCGTAGGGGAAAACACCTTTTCTCGTGACGAGGGACATTTCTTCAGATGTAAAATACTTTGAGGTCTCTTTGAATTGGTCGGCTGGCAGGTACGAGGCAAGGGACGCCAAACTGTGAGCCATGAATCTAAAACTATCGACAAACTGCACTGAAAATTTGTCGCCCAGCTTCTTTGAAAATGTTACCATCTTCTCTTGCGTGTGGGGGATGATGAATATTTCCTTGGTGTCGAAGCCCAGCTGTTTTATTATGAACTTCTCATCGTAGGCTAGATTGTGGAAGTAAACCACCAGTTTCTTGGGCCGCCTGCGCAGAAGGTTGCAGCTGTTGCAGGCGGCGCCGAGGTATTTTCCACTGAAGTGGTCGTGGTCTTTGACTTTATAATTATCGCCCGTAAATACCGTATTACAATAGCAGCACTGATAGGCTGCGACGAAGCTGACGTACTCTTGTGCCGTCAGCGTCGACATGGGCAGGCTGGTCTCGTAAATGTCTTTTACCTTATTCCCGATTTCAACAATCGTCTCCACGACCTTCTTCTCAGCATCGGGACCCCTGTAGAGTATAGGTTCTTGTGGCAGCGAGGAAGTGAGCGTTGCTGGGATGACGTCATTGTCGGTCTTAACGTGTATACAATAACTGTATGCTTCATGTTTTTGATATGCATAAGTGCCTGATTTCTGGGGGTCCGGCTGGCATGTCTGGATGGGTACTAGCAGGGCTTCAAAATCCGCATACACTACTATGGGCATTTTTGACATATGATGATAGTTTTTAAATTTCATGACTGGGGGCTGGCCGTTCTTTTCTGTCTTCGGCATCTCGACGCGCACGGGAGCGTGGGTGTTGCAGAACTTTCTGTGCGCATCGAGACACTGCTGCCCTGACAGTCCTGATTCACGTGGCAAATCATGATAATAGGTGAAGCACCTCTTGCAGACATGGATTTTCTCTTTGTGGGCTGTGATCTGGGGTCTGACAAGACGTGAAAAGTTTTTTATATAACAAAAGTGCGAGTTGTTTTCTTCATTAGACAGCAGCAGGAGGTCGAAATGATGTCGTTTTTCTTCCTTCCCCACACGCACTGGCGCGATCTTGTTGTCCTCGTCAATGTTGTAGACGTTGACGGACACATCGGGATTGTTCCTCTCGAAGATCTTGATTTGGTGGAGGGGGGTGGGGAACTCAATCCTTGAAAAATCAAATTTATTTTCAAGCTCGTGGTACCTCTTGTCCACACGTTCAGCATGTACCCCCTCCACGTACCGCGCCAGTATGGCCCACTTGAAACACATGTTGTCACTGAGGTTCTTGGGGTTTATTATAGCCTCGCGGTTCTTGATGGTGACAGGCAGATCAATGTATGAAGATACTCTAAGAGGCACTAGCTTGTTGAAGCGGAGCTGGAGTCGCTTCACGGCAGACAAGGTCCACCCAGAACCCTTGCTGGCATAATCTTCCTCTTCTTTACATATTTTCAATATACTTTCATCGATGGCCTCTTCAATATCGCTCACTTCGTAAATAGGGATATTTTTGGTTTTGAACGCTCTTTTGTACACGCCTTCATCAAAGGGGGCCGGCTTGACATAGTCACACTCAAGCCAGATGTTGAATTTTACCGGTCCGTTTTCCTGCACTTCATGTGATATCTGATTTATCAGGTTAGTCTTCATATGGGCCATGTAAGTGCAAATATCCTTTGTCGCACCATTGTTGTTTTCCGCCACATATGTCTTAATGTTCCGGCGGAACGCACTCTCCATCTCAACGAACCCGGTACCTCCTGCCTCCAAGTCAACCTGAGCCTGGTCAGGCGCTTGCGCCTCCAAGTCTCGCTGTGCCTGGTCGGGCACACTCGCCACGTATTGCGGACGAGTGCTGGGGCCGGGCTGTTGCAGGCTAGAGGTTGTGTCTACGCGCCGTCTCTTAGCGGCCAGGCCCTTACACGTCTTGATGTGCGTCAATAAATTGTCTTTTCGAGTAAACTCGTCCTGGCATTTCGTACATGTAAATTTTATGCGCTCGGGATTGAACTGGCACTGGCTCTTTTCGTGGCGTCTGGCATCATGTGCAAATGTAAATGCCTGCCCGCAAAACTGGCATCTCGAGCCTGAGCTGTGCTCGACGGTGCCTCCACAAGTTCGCATATGGCGGGTCAAGCTGTCTTTGCGGCTAACTATCTTGCCGCAAGTATGGCACTGGCTGGTGGTAGTACAGTCGGGATTAGCTGCGCAGATGCGCTCGTGCCGTCTAGCACTGTGACTAGCTGAAAACAATTTGCCACAGTAGGCATACCCATTCCCTGGTGGTGTTGGTGCACATACCTGTGCTGGCCCCGATGTCGAGGGCTGGAGGGCTCCCGATGTCGAGGGCTGGCCGGCTGCCACGGGAACACCAGTCGATGTCCTCTTCATGATGAAGTCTGTAACACCAACGGAAAAATTATAGCAACAAGAACATCATAACTATCACACACACACACAAATAAACGTGCATAAATACAAGCACACCTACACACAAACAAAATACACTTACATAAAGACAGCTACACGCACATATAAACACACACGCACACACACACAGAAACAAAATACACTTGCATAAAGACAGTTACACGCACACATACATGTATACAGGCAAAAGTGGAAATTTAAAAAAACAATCAACTCACCAGACGAACACAGGAACGTCTCTGTGTGCACTGCACGCACGCACAACGAGGAGGGCTGGAACGCCGTACAGCACACAGGAACCTGTAACACAGAAAAGAGACCACCTGGCTTAGCACTCGAAATTTTTTTTTCCAAGACAGCGCAAAGACACTGACGTCAATATTTTATGTTTTATGTACTGACCGGAAACGTGGCAGAACCGCACAGAACTCCAGAGGGCAGACAGGCGTTCTCCAAGCAGATCACACTGGAGAGTAGCACGACGCAAGGAGAAGCACTGAATACCTGCAACACATACAATATTTTTAACGTAAATGTACTCCTTTTTTTTATTTATGTGAAAATATATTTCTGTATTTTATTAAGTATAAAAAAATTTCTATTTTTTTCTATTTGATTATGAAACAAGTTTATTTTTTCTATTTGATTATGATAGCAAGTGCGCGTGCATCTGTTATTTTTTTTTGGGCCAGGCGAGGGGGCAGGCAGGACGACTTGAGCGCCCCATGCGGCGGTGCGCGGTAACTAGCCAGACGTAAGCCGCACGGCGCGGCGGAAACATCGCTCCGTGCACCACGGCAGAAGGGGTGAAGCAGGGAGGGGGGAGGGCACGCTCTGCGCGCGCTGCCCCGCCGGTAGGACACGGGTGTGCACGGCATCCATCTTGTCGCAAGCTAAGACGTTCATGCATGTATAATAACTAACATGTATGCCAGGCGAAACAAAAATATTATTTCAAGATGTAATATACTGCAACTGATGACTCTAATAATTTCGACTAGACAAAAAAATTGTAATAATCACGACTGTAAAATATTAATACTGAACCTAACGCAGACGTAACATCCAAACCAGTTACACTCGCACACATCATCTAAACAGTACCAATCATAGATGTGAAAAAAAATAAATACACTCGAAAAATTACGAGACGGAAATTATAATAATTTCTTAAAATTTTTGGGAAACCTACGGTTACTACTCCTCGTGCGTACGCCTTGCTTCTTTTTTTATTATTATTATTTCTACTCTCTCTCTGCCGGCCGGCTGCCCCGGGGAGCCGGTGGGCGCCGCGTCAGCCGTGCGCGCTCGCTCGGGTGTTATCACCACGTCACGTACTAGCTGGCTCAGCAGCGGCCTTCACCCAGTGGCCAGCTGTTAGGCTTGCTGACTGAGTGAAGGACGTAGCGAAGGCGTACACACACGCGAAACCGCAATGTAAAAGATTAAAAAAAATTTCAAAGTTGAAAATTGTTCGGAAAAATTTCAAAGTTGAAAAATGTTCGGAAAAATTTTCAAAGTTGAAAACGTTCGGAAAAAATTTCAAAGTTTAAAACGTACCGAAAAATTTTCAAAGTTAATATTTACGAAAAAATTTCAAAGTTAAAATTTACGTCAAAATTTTCAAAGTTAAAATTTACGTCAAAATTTCAAAGTTAAAATTTACGGAGAAGTTGTACTTACCAAGCTGCTGGAGTTGTAGAGACGGAAAGAGATGCAACGAAGCTCAAACGGGAACATGCGGTGACGGCGGCAAGACCAAAAGTGAAGCCCCCGACGTCTCACACGCCAATTTATAGGTAAATTCCCCCCTTGGTCACAGGTCCCAGCCAATCAGGTCCCGCGAAAACTGCAGAATGGTCAGGACGATTTTTTGCAATCAGGGGAAGGGATGGGGAAAAGTGGGAGGAGCGAATGTTGCGGGAATAAGGAGGGAGGCTGACAATCCCCGCCTAGGGCCGACGGCACGGTGGGAATACCCACTGGCCAATCAGATTCACTCAGCTCCTGGCGACTGGAAGATTCACCACGTGAATCGTCATGCTCCAGACGAAATAATTACCGACTCATTGAAAATTTATATATTATGAAACTTTATAGGTTAGGTTATTTTCATCACTTTCATATTTACATAACTGGCTGTAAAATATCATTTTTTTTTTAATTTTACGATTACCTTTTCAATCCCACATTATTATTTTTTAAACGGAAGGATAAATAAAAAGTCATTACAATAGTTTTTTAATTTTTTTATTACTTCAAAAAATCTAGCAAGGCAGAGAGTACAGAACACAGGGCGGTACGAATGGTTTTTACAGAATCAAATTCGTAAAAGTCCGTAGCATTATCACTGTAGATCTGCGGCGTATCGACGCTCAATCCACGTTTCTTGGTGCTGCGGCGACGTGTTGCCGGTTCGAGTCTGGGAGAGGGTCGACGACGAGTCCTAGTCTTGAGTTCAGGTCTGGACATGTCGCTGCGCTTCGAAGCGACGAGTTTGGACAGGTCGCTGCGCCTCGTAGACACGGGTTTGGACTGCTCACTGCAGCCCGGGGTGCTGGGATCGATACTGCTACAGTCTTCTGACGTGCAGTCGGATGCGTGTAGAGTTGTACCGAGAATTTCTTCCTTGGTGCATGGAAGAACGGTTGTTGGTCTGAGGTTAAACACGACGCACTTTTCCGCTCCGCAACAGTTTATTTGTTGTTTGATGGCTCATGACTGCGTGGTGAATGAGAGTAGTATATAATAGGGCATCCGAGGACTGGCGCTGGCGCGTGGAGCCGGAGCCGGTGTCCGCCATATTGGATTGTGACGTCACGGCGGCCATCTTGGATGGATGTGACCTTGACCTTTGACCTTGACCTTGACCTCGGCGGCCATTTTGGATCCGCCATCTTGTATCCGCCATTTTGAATGACGTCATTGTGTTCTCGAAAATTGCGGCGTTGTGTTTTCCGCCATATTGGATGATGACGTCACCGTTGCAATTTCCGTTACGGCCGCCATCTTTAACTTTTTTATTTATTATCCGATTTCAACGAAATTTTTTTTAAAAATTATAAAAAAATTCAAATAATAAAATTTTAATAAATTATTTATAAAAAATATACTTTTACGACACGGAATTCGGAGTCCTCGGTTCGAACCCGAGGAGTGCAAAAAAATTAAAAATTGCGACCGATCCTTCCCTCACAGTGGACGCAGGCAGACTGACCCCCACCACTTATGTCAAAGTATACATATCTTCACCTAGTATGATGTCATGTCCGCCATTTTGAAATTTGGACGCCATCTTGAAAATCTTTATTTATTATCCGATGTTAATGAAAAAATTCCAAAATTCATCAAAAAATTAATGTATTTGAATTCTGTTTGACTATATCGATGTACGTCCTTGGTTCGATTCCCGACGAGAGTAATGGGTCGATCCTTCCTCCATGAAAGTTACCTAGACTGATATACCACCACCAGTACCAAGGTATATATCATCAACTGGTATGACATCATGTCCGCCATCTTGTCTTCATCCGCTGGAGACCACCATCTTGTTTTCGTCTGCTAGAGTGTGCCGATACCATGTAGTATAATTATCTGGTCACCATACTTTTGTCCTCAACTGTTGAAATTGAACATTGACCTTGAACTTAAACCTTGACCTTGAAATTTGACCTTGACCTTGAAATTTGACCTTGACCTTGAACTTTGACCTTGACCTTGAAATTTGACCTTGACATTGAAATTTGACCTTGACCTTGAAATTTGACCTTGACCTTGAACCTTGACCTTGACCTTGAAATTTGACCTTGACCTTGAACTTTGACCTTGACCTTGAAATTTGACCTTGACCTTGAAATTTGACCTTGACCTTGAAATTTGACCTTGACCTTGAAATTTGACATTGACCTTGGACTTTGACCTTGACCTTGAAATTTGACATTGACCTTGAAATTTGACCTTGAAATTTGACATTGACCTTGAAATTTTACCTTGACCTTGAAATTTGACCTTGACCTTGAAATTTGACTTTGTCCTTGTCGACCATCATGGATACGACATTTTATGTTCAGTACATGCTACCAGGAGCGACCACATGCTGGAGTACACCATCTTGTGCGTGTACTTGTATTATAGAGTACATTTCCATCTGGTTAATTTTATTCTAACCCGCTACAGTGCAGTAATCATTTATTACCGAGGTGCCCCCCGCCATCTTGAAATTCGGCCGCTATCTTGAAATCATGTAATAATGTAGCTAGAAAAGCGGGAAAAAATCCAAAATTCATCAAAAAAATCACTCATTAACTTACATATTGATTCGATCCGCTCCAGTCCTTGGTTCGATACTCGAACGATGCAATAATGTTTAATTTTATGAAAAAATAATAATAATTTCAATAAACCATGTTCAACATTCTTAAGAGACTTTAAATCCTCTACTACAATCATCCTATCCGACATCAAGACCATCATCTTGGAATTTTCGTAATAATTAAACTAAAAATTCAGGAAAAAGTTAAAAATTCTTTAAATAAATTTGCAAACAATATACTGATTAATTAGGTCGTCTAAGGTCCTTGGCACGATCCTGGACGAAGCTAAAATAAATTTAATTTAAATACCAGAAAAGCATAAGGTTCGAGAAATAAAACACCACAAAGTCGTTTACAAACATAATATTTATTACACAATTTCTATCATACTACAGAATCACTTGCGAAAGCCAGCAATCGTATAAACATTTAGCCCCACATAGACGTGCAACGACTACTTCCTAGCTCCAACAGCTCCAAATGCTCCAACAGCTCCAACAGTTCCAAATGCCCCAACTGCCTTTTCTTTCAACAGCTCCAATGATGTTGGGCTTCAATGCTACGAGTCTAAGAGACTACGAGGCTACAAGGCTACGAGTCTAAAAGGATCTAGCTGGTTCCGAGTTATACATGGCTGAGAGACTGCATGACTAAAAGACCGCATGACTAAAAGACCGCATGGCTACGAAACTACATGTCTATGAAGCTACATGGATACAAGTCTACTCGGCTCCAACACACAATGTACACACAGTACACCCAGGAAACGGGACGTACACACAGGAAAACGTAATGTACAAACAGGAAAACGAAATGTACAAACAGGAAAACGAAATGTACAAACAGGAAAACGAAATGTACAAACAGGAAAATGAAATGTACAAACAGGAAATCGAAATGTACACACAGGAAAACGAAATGAACAAACAGGAAAACGAAATGTACAAACAGGAAAACGAAATGTACAAACAGGAAAACGAAATGTACGCACAGGAAAACGAAATGTACAAACAGGAAAACGAAATGTACACGCAGGAAAACGAAATGTACACACAGGAAAACGAAATGTACAAACAGGAAAACGAAATGTACACACAGGAAAACGGAATGAACACACAGGAAAACGGAACGTACACACAGGAAATCGGAACGTACACACAGTACACACAGGAAACGGAATGATCACACATACAGTAGCGGAAACACAGGCTTATTTAAAAATCAGGATACAATAAAAAAATCATACTTTTTTAAAATATAAATAATTCATTTTATTTTTCATTAGTACACACATGACAGTTAATCAAATGATTATTGTATGTAGCCAGCGTTCCGAAGTTCTTACAGTATGGACGATACATCCTCGATATGCGAGTAGTTCCCTCTACGAACAGATGACACCATCAGTCTTAGCCGGTCAACCAATATGTTTGGATCTTTCCATGATGTGGAATCAATCTCTTCTGCCACCATCTTCATTGCTTGTTTATTAAAAATATTATTATCTCTGGGGTCCTCCGTTTTAACACCAACCTCAGGGTTACTTTCATCATATAGCCAGCGATCATCACAAGCTTGATCAGATTTATTTATTATAACACGACGTTTCCATCGCTTCGGTCTCAGGACACCACCACATTCTTCGGTCTTGTCAGCTTTAGGTTCTGCATCACAGTCTTCGATCACGTCGCCAGCTTCAGAGTCACTGTAGCAATCACCGTAGAAGGCATCGTCTTCACCCAGATTACCGTATAAGAACTCGTTATCGTCGATGTCGAAGTGTCTGCATCACCTTCATGCTTCCTTTTTAGGAGTCCATTATTTTTACAAAGTATGGAGGATCTGCTAAATATAGGCTTGAGTGTATTTTCACTTTTCAAGGTGTTGATACTCCCATTAGTTTCAGTCTTCCCGAAACCATCAGCATCCTTCAATATTTGTTTCTCGTCACGATCGGCGTGCTACGGCTTCCATCTTTTCTATATTAATAATATTATTTGTCTTAAAATCTCCGCGTCCGTGTCACTATCACAGACGTAAAGTCATCAACACCGTAGCTACCAGTTATAATACCAGGAGCTGCATCAATATCACTCATTTTATGATATCGTCTCCACATTTCTGTTGTCAGAGATGTACCACAATCTATGATCTTGTGAGCTTTACAATAGTCTCTATTGTTTTCTAGACATGGTTAGCTCCATTCTCATTTTCTTTAAAAGCCTATGTGTCCAGTTTTATTATTTAATCCTTCAACCCATCATCCCAAACACAATTAAATCATCTTAGTATATATAAAAAAAATCATCAAAGTTCCTTTCATTTAATCTTGGGAACCGCATCATCCTTTCCACCTATAGTGTAGTTTCTTGAGCCCAAGAGTCTTTCATTATATATACCATGCAGTGTTCTTCAAGAGATGAGATATACCACCATTTCTACATACAAATCCATCCTATCAATGATTTGTTTACACATAAAAAAACCTTCACGCTATTTTTACATGTTTTATTAAATTACCACTTCGACTAAAATAATTACCACACATAGTAACTTCTACAAACGACTCTATGCACAAGACATTTTAACCATCATCTCTCTGAAAACAACCATGTCCCATCTATATCACTAAGTAAACGAGGGTTAGATGAGATGGGCCAAACGACAAGTGCTAATCACCCATAGGACAATAGCCATGAGTTCGATACCTATCGCAGACATTGTAGCAGCTATGTATTTTCCTTACCTCATGTAGAAAAATATATCCCAATGCATACGAATTTAAACTTATTCACGTGCGTCTAGTCAAAAGTACCTAAATTCAAGCACGTTAACCTCAAAAAAAAATTCTCAAGGATAGAGGCAGAGACTTCCCGATCGAGACACGCATACCGTCACCCGCAAATGAACATTGACCCCTCGCGCAGGAGTTGCAAGCTTGCAGAATGCTGCGGCAGTCATATGTTTGCTCGAGTCATACACACATCACGTCGCTAGTCTTCCCACTCATTACACGTAAAACTCCAGTGAAATCGTAATCCAGCATACGTAAAGTACTTGCTGGAACCACTTCAAAGTATGCATCACTGAACCAGAGCAGAAAATCAGCTTACGAATGTATAACTTGCTACCTACAAAAATAAATGTGTAGTACATATACGAGATGAGTCGATTCCTACATACCATACTCAATACTCTGATAATTATGTGACAAAAAATTGTAAAATCATGACCCCGCCCAGTATACTTTTATTTTATGTTGTAAAAATTCATGTCGGCAAGCAGCAACGAAGGAGTGAGTAACTTGGACAAAGAACCGCTTTCCAAGTATCCGGAATCTTACTGATACAGCCCATCCAGTGCACCAGCATACCCCGAAGTGTGGTCAATTGATAATCATTCTTTAATTTTTTAATATCACCTCCGCAGTGTACACCAATATATGACAGGTTACGATTTAAGACCATAAATTTCCCACAAGTCTGTTAGTTTTATTTTGGGAAGTAATAAATTATTTCCCAAAAATAATAAATCAAGTTCCTATCAGATTTGCTCTAATGTTACAGCATTACCTGTACCTGCACTTTACCAAAATATCTCCCATAAAAATCTAAGAATGCAGATGGCATACTCAGACAAAAATAATTTTAGCAAAAAAAAAACAGTCTTCAGCATTATTGGTAAAAAAAATAATACACACAAACATGACATAACGCGCATTACAAATTCGACCAAAATTACGGATCCCATTTAGTTTATTGCATTAAGATAAACGATGTAGGTTAGAGAAGAATGAATAAAAAATTCTTTGATTCTATAATTTATTTAAAATTGTACATTTATGCAGATTAAAATCTGACACTATATATATCGTATACATTTCTCAGTCCACGCGACATTCATTTTTATTAAAAAAATTATTATAGTTCGTTCTATGAGTGACAAAATACAAATAATTCATGCAGATCTCGATAACACCTTAGAGCACCAGAGATGATGCTAGAAACCCGCCTTTACAAAATTTATAATGTTTTTTCAAGTAAAATTTTCGTGTAACCTGTATACCGCACTTCTCACACAGAAATTTTACACGGTCAAGATTTCTTCTGCAGTCATGCTTTTCATGGTTACGTGTACTTCGTAGTCGTTCAAAACGTTTACCACAGTAGCAGCACTGATACAGATATTCATCACAAGTACCATCGCTTCCCCGCTGTACAACTTGCAAATGAACTTTGCTTTTACAATGCCTAATCAAATTACTTTTGTTTGTGAAATGTACACCACACGGGTCACACGGAAATGTCACACGATTAGCGTTTCTTCTACATACATGATTTTCATGTTTTCTTGCATGTTGACGGTATTTAAAACTTTTGTCACAGTACGTACACATATGTCTCCTCGTTAGACCTTGAGTCACCGACGGCTCGGAAAGTATATTACTTTCAATGTGCACTGCTGTTGTAGGCGACGAAGTCCCGTATGTTGCATGAGCTGGAGAGTTCCCAGTCGACATTGACAGACCATCTGTACTAGATGTCAACGAATCGGAAGTATACACGACTGATGCAGAAGCTGGGAATTGCTCACAAAATGTTTTATTTACCAAATGCGGAGTAGTTACAGGTATTGTAGTCTCCTCTTCGTTCGTTAATGCTCACATTGAAGTCTCTTGGAGTGAAGAGGCAGTAGATACAGCCATCATCGGGATCTCTAGAGATGGTAGGCTCGTTACCATCGGAATCTCTGGAGTAGTATGTAAATGGGGTTCCGAGATCTGGCTTCTGGCTGTGGAGCCGAGAGCCGGCTCCGCCATCTTGGATTCTGACGTCACGGCGGCCATCTTGGATGAGCGTAACGGGACACCGCGTAACGGGACACCGCGTAACGGGACATAACGTAACGGGACAAGTATATCACGACGGCCATTTTGGATCCGCCATCTTGGATCCGCCATCTTGGATGACGTCATTGTGTTCCCGAAAATTCCGGCGATGTGTTTTCCGCCATTTTGAGTGATGACGTCACCATTGCAATTTGGACGCCATCTTTAACTTTTTTATTTATTATCCGATTTAAATGAAATTTTTTTTAAAATTTATAAAAAAATTCAATTAATAAAATTTTAATAAAATATTTAAAAATTATACTTTTACGACACGGAGTTTGGAGTCCTCGGTTCGAACCCGACGAGTGCAAAAAAAAATTAAAAATGGCGACCGATCCTTCCCCCTAGGTGACTGCAGGCAGACTGACTCCCACCACTTTTTTTTCAAAGCATATATATCGTCACCTAGTATGACGTCATGTCCGCCATCTTGTCTTCGATGCTGGAGACCACCATCTTGTTTTCGGCCGCTAGAGTACGCTGACGCCATGTTAGTTTAACTCTTACCCGCTAGAGTGCAGTAATCATTTATTATTGCTGTGACACCCGCCATCTTGTCATTTGGCCGCCATCTTGAAAATCCGTAATTATTTAGCTAGAAATTCGGGAAAAGTTCCAAAATTCATTAAATAAATCACTCATTAATTTACATATTGATTCGATGGATTCCTGTCCTCGGTTCGATACCCGATCGATGCAATAATGTTTAATTTTATGAAAAAATAATAATTTCAATAAACCATGTTCAACATTCTTAAAGAGACTTTAAATCCTCTACTACCATCATCCTATAAACCATCAAGACCAACATATCGGAAATTCGTTATTTTAATGCTAGAGATTCGGGAAAAAGTTCAAAATTCATTAAATAAATTTGTAATCTATATACTGATTGAATAGATCGACTAAGCTCCTTGGTTCGATCCCTGGATGATACAAAACAACTTTAATTTTAAAAAAGTACCACTAATGTGCAAGGTTTGAGAAAATAAAAACACTGCAAGTTCTATTAAAAAAAACTTTTATTACATACATACTACACTACTACAAGTACAAAAAAAATACACAGACAAATTACTAAAGCCTTGTGGATTTCTCGACGTCTGCATCTGCCACCCACGAATTGAAGCGAGGTGGAAAGCCCCACCACTTGACGTAGGACAGTCCATTTCTTCGTTTTATAATCTTCTCCACCAAGTACGTATCGGGATACAACGTAGGCTGAATCTCTTCGGCATAGAAGCCGCCATGGATAGGTTTGTGGTCCAAATCTTCGAGGTAGTAGGTCCTAGGCTCTGATTCACGAACATGTGTCACACGGAAAAGTTCGGGACTCCAGTTCGCAGTGAAACCTTTCTCGAAGATACCTTTCTGCTTGGAGATTCGCACAATGTCACCGACGTTAGCTTTACGCTTTCGTGGATCTTTCTTCTTCGTGTTGGAAAACACTGTTTGAAGCAGGCGATTGTCCGTTACGTCCTTTGGCTTCATTTTCGTGGTAGAATGCACCGTGGAATTATACTCGCTTATTAGTTTCGGCAAGATGTCAAGCCACTTGTAATTTCCGTTAGCCGTGAACTGCCGCCACATCTTGGAACGCAAAGTTCTGTTAAACCTTTCGACAACGGAGGCTTTGACGTTACTAAATGTAGAGTAGTGTTTGATGCCATACCTCTTCATCAAAGCCTTGAAGGTCGCATTGTAGAATTCTTTCCCGAGGTCCGTTTGCAGGTGCGACGGTACACGTCCATCATGCAAAATATTGTTCATGGCCTTGGCTACGTCAGTTGCAGTCTTTGATTTGACAGGTCTAGCCCAAGCGAACTTGCTATAAACATCGATGACTGTCAACATGTACTTGAAACCTTTATTCAATCGGGAATACGGTATCATCTCAACAAGGTCCGCCTGGAATAAATCATCAATTCCACGAACTATGACTTTGCGACGAAGGTATTTCCGTCTAGCAGGAGCATGAAGTTCGCGAGCGATTCCGGTTCGACTCATTGTATGTAGCCGGCTTCCTTCAGTTCTTCAAGTATGGAGACTATTTCGTTGATGTGCGAATAGTTTCCTACACTAAGCGATGCATGTAGAATTCTAAGGCGATCAACTAATTCATTAGGGTCGTCCCAATATACATAGTCAAATGTCTGACCACTTTCTAGCTTTTTTAAACCTTCGCCATGTATTGTTAGTTCACTGAAGAGATTAGCGAGAATGTCGATTTTTTCATGATCTACGTCTTTATATACACCACTATCTGGATCGTTATCGCGAAAATGTGCATTGGTTAGCTCTAGCAGTTTTTTGTACTCTTGCAAGTCGTTGTGAGAATATCCTTTAGGCTCCCTGCGAAACAGCAATTCGTACAGACCCGGAGTCCCGCGCGTTTTGAACTCTGCTACGCGCACGATATTTCCTGGTAGAAAGTCTATTTCTTTAGCACCGAGGAACCATTTATTATGTTTTCTGTACACTCCGTAGGTCGTGTCATTATTCCGGCTCGTAAACGATATCAGGTATGGTCGGACCATTGCATTAACTTGATGTCCCTTTTTCGGTATTTTTTTCTTGTGCATGGACTCTGTACTTGTTAAGTCCTCTTCTTCTCGATCTGGTTCATACTTTCTCTTCTTTACAGTCGGCATTTCATCTTCAACTTCTGTCTTCACAATGAAGGCTGGTTCTTCCTTGTTTTTAAGTTCGTCGAGGCGACTAGTGATTGGTTTAAATATCTCCTCATTTTCCATCTCACGTGCAAGTCTGGTTCGTCTAGCAAGTAAATATTTTTCGCGAACAGACTGTATAGCTCGATGAAGGTCACTGGCCAGGTCCGACATTGTACTGGCTGAAAACTTATTGCAAGACCTCCTTATATACTTTTCTATTCGTTCGCAGAAACTTCTTTCTTGTGTTTGGCCAAATCTGAATTTGTTGACGATTGAGATAGTGATGCTTTCAGACTACTTTGAAAAGTCCTCAGATCGTCACGTCTTTGTGCATTCGAAACTTCGATCATGTCGCGAATGCGAGAATCCGAAGCTTCCACGCGCTGGTCTATGGCTACAAGGTACTCAAGAAATTCCTTTTTCACCCCGTCTACTTTTTGAGCCAGTAGCGAAATGTATTTGCGGATAACGTCGTCATGAGACTTGAGAGCAGTACGTAAGTCTCGACTGCTACGACCGAATTTCGAAATGCTATGACTCATGTTTGGTGATAAACTGATCGAAACCTCGTCTGTACCTGCCCTTATATATAGGCCAGTCTTTGACTATAACTAGGAATCCGTGTTCTTCTTTCCAACACAAGCAGCACATGTCTTTGAATTCCTGGAATGTCATGTCGGTGTTTACGTGATCGTCGTAAGCGTGGCGTAAATTAAGTTCGTCCATGCGAAACAAAACTATGACATTTGCGTTGTCTCGTAGGAGATGTTTTGGAATACGACTGTACGTCTGACACAGGTAAACGCAGTCTACCTTGGCGTGTCTGCCCATGGAAAAGTACTCTTGTATTATGCCTTGTTTCTCGCACATTACATCGTCGAAAACAAACACGGAATTGGCTTTTGCTTCGCTTGGAGGTGCAACATCGGTATTATCGCTAAACGGAAAATACTCCAGACCATCCACAGATCGTAGAACAGTTGCTAGGCGCTGGTACTTTGGCTGTTGCAACGACTTGGAATACAAGTAAACGTTCTCGAAACGAAGACCGTTTGGCTCCTCCAGTAAACTCAGTAAAACACACGTCTTGCCACAGTTGGACGGACCCGCCATTATGCATCGTACGGCAGAAGGCAACAGTAAGCCATGTCGTGATTCACGCGCACTAAATACATCGTCTTGCGTAATGCGCACGGGCAAACACACGTCTTGCTTGACGACCTGCATTGTACTAAAGTAATTGTATAAAAGAAGCGTATTTATACTTTCTGGTCAGTTGTGCGTAATGACTCGAAGAGGTAAGAACAAAAAACACATCGGTGCGGGACTCGTAAACTCGCTGATAAACAACCTACCATTCGAGCTACACATTCCCGGCTACAGATTCTGCGGCCCCGGCACTAAACTAGCGAAAAGATTAGCTCGCGGTGACGTGGGCATTAATTCTCTCGACGAAAAGTGCAAGCAGCACGATATCGCATATTCATTAAGCAAGGATCTGGAATCCAGGCACCGGGCCGACGAGATATTGGCACAGGAAGCTGAAGATATAAGTAAATCGCCGGACGCGGGACTAGGAGAGAAAATCGCAGCGTGGGGCGTATCTAAGATCATGAAGGCAAAGACGAAATTAGGACTGGGCGCTCGTCGAGCCGGCTCCATCAAGTCAAAGACTAACTCGCGAAAGACCAAACGCAAGATCGGTGCAGGTGTGCAAAAAGCCAAGCAAAAACTACAGACTCTCGACAAGAAGATTATAGGAGGATTTCTTCCTTTGCTTTTGCCTGCATTGGGTGCTCTCGGAGGCCTTATCGGTGCAACGAGCGGTTTAGTGCGGGCAGTCAACACTTCGAAGAATGAGCGCAAGCAGTTAAAAGAAGCACAGCGACACAATGCCAGCATGGAAGCCATTGCCATCGGTAAAAAAAACGGCGCAGGACTGTACTTGCATCCTCACAAGACAGGTCGTGGCATGAAAAAGAAACGAGTAAAGAGAAAATCCTAAGTTCCCTGCCGAAACGTCCGCTCACCAACGTAGATTTAATAAAGTACGCACGCAAACTTAAAATAGCAAATTTCCGCGGCGTGTTTATGCGAGACACTTTGCCCAGCAAGCCAAAGACACGTGAGTGCGCCATAATTAATTTAGACACGTCGGCGGGTCGCGGCACGCACTGGGTAGCCTATGTAAAGACTGGAAACATGGCCGAGTACTACGACAGTTTCGGTAATTTACTCCCTCCGCCAGAACTTAGGTTGTACCTGGGCCGGTCCACTACGTTGTTTTACAATTACGAAACGGAACAGAGGCCAAATCAAACAAACTGCGGACACTTGTGTCTTCGCTTTTTAACAAAAATTAGCTGACAAATAAAAATTGCTACTTAAAGGTTGTGCAGTGACGATAATTTATTAGTCATGTCGATAACACTTACCCTGACAGGTCACGCATCTGAGCTGCGGGCGGTTCATTTCCCGCCTCTGGATTTAGACGGAGAAAGGTGTATCGGACTCGTAGATTTTCAAACGTATAATGCCATACCGAACATCGACGAGGAAAACTGCAAGATATGCTTCCTGAAAAGCGATGGGACCGCTCATGAAATACAGTTACCTGTTGGCTCTTACGAAATTGACGACATTGCAAATTACATCAGGGATATGTTACCACAGGATGTAGACTTTCAACTGCGTGGAAATCCAAACACTCAAAAAAGCATTCTAACATGCAGTGAAAATGTCGACTTTACGAAACCTGGCACCATAGGTACCATGCTCGGATTCGAATCAAAGGTTTATGATACGGGAAGAACGTACGAATCTACGCGCGCAGTAAACATTTTGCCTGTGAATGTCATAAGAATAAACTGTAATTTGGCAAGTGGAACGTATCTCAACGGAAGACTAAGCAACATGATTCACGAGTTTTCGCCGATGGTCCCGCCAGGATATAAACTGGTAGAAGTACCGCAAAGTATCATTTACGTTCCAGTCGTCGTGAAGTGCGCACACGAAGTCGTCGTCCGAATCGTTGACCAGCGAGGACGATTGGTGAATTTTCAAGACGAAGAAATTACATTACGTCTGCACTTGAAGCGATGGGCATAAAGTTCGTAACACCGAACAGTTATAAAAGAAATCGTATTGTCGTGAATAAGAACAGTTCTCTACCAGACATCGGTGCGTTAACACCTGACAACATAAAGTATCTCCTCAGTATTGGACAAGTGCCGAATAAATATGGAAGACGAAATCCTCAACGTGGAAGATCCGGTCATTTTTGATGACAGCATTACGAAAATGGAATTGCACGAGTACCAGCCTTTCCTGCTCGGACCGTACGCACTACCATCGGAAGTACGCATTGCTGTACAGCACCAAGATATTTGTACTTTACCTTCGCAGTCATTTCTACGTATAAGAGGCACGCTTACAAAAGCGGATGGTACGCATCCGACAACGACATCAATATCCTGCAATGGTATTCTTCACCTAATCGAGCGCATTACTTATGTACTCAATGGTGTCGAGGTAGACCAGACGAGAGATGTAGGCATAACATCTGCTATGAAAAATTACCTTTCGCTCACGCCAAATGAACTGTCTGCTGAAAAGATGGCCGGTTGGGCTCTCGAGGATGAATATAAGCTTCCGGTTTATGCCGAAGGAAAGTTCGAAGTTTGTGTTCCTCTGTCCATGCTTCTCGGATTCGCTGAGGACTACAAGCATATAATCATTAATTCGAAACAAGAGCTCGTACTGCTTCTAGCCAACACGCACATTAATGCAATTGTCACCGCTGCTGAAAACCCTCAAGATGTTTCGCTAACACTTCAGTCTATCGAGTGGATGCTGCCCCACATCCAAGTGAGCACCGTTGAGCGAGTCAAGATGTTGAAGAACATAGAAAATGGCAAGAACTTCGATGTGCCATTCCGATCCTGGAGCCTGGAAACTTATCCTGGCTTGCCTCATAGTCAGCGTATCAATTGGATAGTAAAGTCCAGCTTCGCTACGGAAAAACCAAGATACATCATCGTCGGACTTCAGACCGGAAGACAGCTTAATGCAGGAGTAAGTCGCTCCATATTCGATAACTGTCAAATACGTAATGTAAAAATATTTTTAAACAGCGAAAGTTATCCGTACGTTGACATGAACATGGATTTTGAAAGTGGAAGATTTCTTCTAGCATATCAAATGTATGCCAAGTTTCAGCAAGCTTACTACGGTCGGATACAGTCACCGATACTGAGTCCCGACAGTTTCAAGAACAAGGCACCGTTAATGGTGTTTGACGTTTCCAAACAGGATGATCGTATAAATTCAAACATTATCGACTGTAGGATCGAGATAACGACTAGCGGAAATATTCTGCCAAACACCTATGCTTTTTGTCTGATACTTCACGATCGGCTTGCTTCGTACAATTGTCGAGACAAACTTGTGAAAATTCTGACATAAATACCGTTTCGTTTTCTATGATAATTTAGTTACGACCGAGCATTGCTAGCGACAAGATGTACTGCAACCTGCAAGGTTTCCAGAGCCAAAACGGATTCGTGCTCAAGGAAATTAGCGTCACCTCTGGAGACAAGACTCGAACCCGCAGCTTCCGACCTCCGTATCCGTGTAAACTACTAGACGAAAAAAGTAAACGGTCGAATGAATGGTTATGTAAATATTATCATGGACTAGAGTGGGACGAAGGAAAAATTCCGTACCACCAAGTGAAAAACACTATTGAAGATTTACTACTGCAAAACGAAATAATCTACGTCGCTGGACCTGAACAGAAGAAATGGCTACGAGAACTGTGTGACGTCGGAGCAGCTGAAATTGTGGATATACAGACCGACTACGGCTGTCCTTCCCTGCGCAAGCTTAGTGCAATATACGCCGTGCAGCTACGTGACAAGTTTGAACGTGTCTGTGCCTGTACAAACTCGCAGTTAATGCAGAAATGGCACACACAGTGTTAGTAGGAGCCTGCATATATAAATGGCGTACATACGTACGTGCCTTCAGTTGTCGTTCGGCCTGCAAGAAGATGTTTACGTTTCATCCTGCTAACGTGTACGTGAGCGCAAGACCTAGCTTCAGCAGTGTCGAGTACAGCTACTGGGATTCCGGGTATCTACGTACATATACAGAAACCTGTGATGGAGGCGCTCAGCATTGGCGGTTTGCGCACTTTCCTGTGTCCTACGAACCGACCCAGCAGCTGGTAGATTGTTGCGAACCTGGAAACTGTGCCGTCTATCACATGAGACCACACACAATCCTTCCTGCCAGCATCGCTGAGGTTGTCGCCTCGTCTGCATGTGCAACACCAAACATGGACGTGTTGCAACCTGTTGCGACCTGTGATGCTTCTACGCAGACGTCCAAACGGTGTGCGTCTCGTCGTCACAGTTCAGGCAGTGAATCTGTCCCAACTAGCACTGAGCCAAAGCCCAGGCGTAGACGTGGTCACAGACGTCATCGACCATGTCTTGTCGGAGTTGTCAACGTCACAGAAGATGACCAGCTGGAAACCTGTGTTCCTGATCCTGTGGCCTGCGAACCAGTTGGAACCGGAGTCAACGAACCAGTTGGAACCGGAGTCGACGTGTCATTTCGTGCGGCATTAAAGACTTTGCTTGTGAAAATGCTTGATTCCTTAACCTAATATGTATTTGTGTACTCTTTATAAATAAATGTGTAAAACTTGAACTCGTATGCTTTTTATTTCTACAATTTTTAGGTACATAAAAAAAAATATAATTTTAAATACAGACATTATTTTGACTCATGAGGTATACCAGTAGACCGCGGGTATATAAGCGAGGTTCGGACGACTGGACCCGCAGTTCACCTCTGGTCGCGGTGCAGTACGGACGTGCTCTCTCCATTAAGTTTCGTGAGATTTAGTTATGTCGAGCGGAATAGAATGTTTACCGACAGCAGCTGGGACCTCGATGGCAGCAACGATGATGGAGTCGGAGATCCCGATACCATTAGCAGAGGAGACCATGGCAGCGGAGGGCTCAATGGCTGAGGTGACGACAGCTGTGAAGATCCCGATACCTGCTGCAGAGGAGACAACGATACGTGCTGTTCCATCATCAGCTGAAGTTTCACCATCTGCATTCCAGACTTCAACTAATGAAGAGCGTACATTGCGTCAGTGCAAATACTGTGACGCATCATTTACTAGAACTTCAAATGCGCGCAGACATGAAAGAAGCAGCTGTCAGAATAATGCTCAAAGAATACTGTTTCAGTGCAAAAAGTGCAATAAACTAATTTCACGTCTCGATAGCTTGCATCTTCATTATAAAAAATGCTCCGAGACGTATAATGAACATGGTTATTGATTTGACTCATGTGTTGTACCGGCTAATGAGACTATATAAGTGAGACCCCAGGTGATATGGACTTCAGTCCGTCTCTGGCTGCGGTGATGAACGGCTCGGATAGTTAGACTTGATTAATAGACCAGTATCTAGCTATTCTTGAGAACTCGATGGCATCATTACCAGTATCAACACCAACCTGGATCGAAGGTCTACCATCATCAGTGCAGAGCACGATGACATCGACGTCTACAGCTACACCTGCTCTCTCAGCACAGCAGGAGATTTCGACGCGTGCAACATCTTCTGCAGAGCAGACCTCAACGGCTTCAGAAGTTAACATGTCAGCAGTGTTACAATGGTTGTCAACAGTTCTAGTGGCATTGATGAAGGAAGGTGCATCCAACGGTGTTCCATCATCCGGCTGCACGTACTGCGAGAAGATCAAAAACTTGAAATTACGTGATTATGTAATACACAATTGTAGTGATAACTCTGAACGCATTAAATATCAGTGCAACAGATGTTTAAGCAAGTTTGTACAATATGGAAGATTAAAACGACACCTCAGGAATTGTAATAGACTGGCTGTACATTCATCAGAATCAAGCTGTATATTTTGTAACAAAACATTAGCAACTATTCGAAGTGCAAAACAACATGAAATATATCACTGTCCTTTTAATGAAGTCGATAATTCTGCTTTGTGTGCAAATTGCGGTGTACCAATATGTCGACCTGATAAACTGAATAGACATTTAAAGTCATGTAAAGGACTTAGTCTGTATAGTAAGAAGACTGTTTCAATCGAGAAATCCACAAGGCTTTAGTAATTTGTCTGTGTATTTTTTTTGTACTTGTAGTAGTGTAGTATGTATGTAATAAAAGTTTTTTTTAATAGAACTTGCGGTGTTTTTATTTTCTCAAACCTTGCACATTAGTGGTACTTTTTTAAAATTAAAGTTGTTTTGTATCATCCAGGGATCGAACCAAGGAGCTTAGTCGATCTATTCAATCAGTATATAGATTACAAATTTATTTAATGAATTTTGAACTTTTTCCCGAATCTCTAGCATTAAAATAACGAATTTCCGATATGTTGGTCTTGATGGTTTATAGGATGATGGTAGTAGAGGATTTAAAGTCTCTTTAAGAATGTTGAACATGGTTTATTGAAATTATTATTTTTTCATAAAATTAAACATTATTGCATCGATCGGGTATCGAACCGAGGACAGGAATCCATCGAATCAATATGTAAATTAATGAGTGATTTATTTAATGAATTTTGGAACTTTTCCCGAATTTCTAGCTAAATAATTACGGATTTTCAAGATGGCGGCCAAATGACAAGATGGCGGGTGTCACAGCAATAATAAATGATTACTGCACTCTAGCGGGTAAGAGTTAAACTAACATGGCGTCAGCGTACTCTAGCGGCCGAAAACAAGATGGTGGTCTCCAGCATCGAAGACAAGATGGCGGACATGACGTCATACTAGGTGACGATATATATGCTTTGAAAAAAAAGTGGTGGGAGTCAGTCTGCCTGCAGTCACCTAGGGGGAAGGATCGGTCGCCATTTTTAATTTTTTTTTGCACTCGTCGGGTTCGAACCGAGGACTCCAAACTCCGTGTCGTAAAAGTATAATTTTTAAATATTTTATTAAAATTTTATTAATTGAATTTTTTTATAAATTTTAAAAAAAAATTCATTTAAATCGGATAATAAATAAAAAAGTTAAAGATGGCGTCCAAATTGCAATGGTGATGTCATCACTCAAAATGGCGGAAAACACATCGCCGGAATTTTCGAGAACACAATGACGTCATCCAAGATGGCGGATCCAAGATGGCGGATCCAAAATGGCCGTCGTGATATACTTGTCCCGTTACGTTATGTCCCGTTACGCGGTGTCCCGTTACGCGGTGTCCCGTTACGCGGTGTCCCGTTACGCTCATCCAAGATGGCCGCCGTGACGTCAGAATCCAAGATGGCGGAGCCGGCTCTCGGCTCCACAGCCAGAAGCCAGATCTCGGAACCCCATTTACATACTACTCTCTGGAGCTGCCCTCATCGTTGTCATAGGGACCTGCTTCGTCATCATCACCTCCGTCGTCAGGGACCCCGGTGAAGACGCGAGACCCTCCGTCAAGATCTCTGCAGTCGTTGACCCCGCCACCATTGGGATTTGTACCGATTTCGAAGTTGCTACCATTGAGTTCGGATACACATGAATATTCATATACCAGACTTATATGCAGACAAGTCAATTCATCAGATCTGCACTGCACCATTACAAGAGGTGGACTGAGGGGCCTGCTGTCTAAGACTCGCTTAAATAACAGTGTTCGCTTGTATAATACGCAAGTCAATACATCATCCATTGTTATTACTATAAAAAATTAGGAATTTAAAAGAGTACAAGTTTAAATTATATACTCAAACAACTAATCGCACATCGTACATACAAGGTTCATTTAGACTTACTAGAGGAGCAAGAGTCTGTAATCAATGGAACTTTTAGAATCCAAACAAAATTTAAACTACTCAAATGTAAATTTTATTATGTACAACTACACATAACCTACAACTGACTCCAAATGTCTACAACACATGACTAAATTAGTTTATCCGGTACCAGGCTAGGTCCAAAGTCAATTATTTTTTGTACCTCTGATCTACAGTTCAGGGGAGCTTCAGTGTTGATATAACTACAGCAAAGACATGCTCAGTATCATACATCTTCAAAATCCTAACTTTTCAGGGTTGATCCTTGTTAAGCATTACGACAAAAGTCTCCGAAACAAGAGACCTACTCTATAAGTTTACTAGACATTTTAAGCTTGTCATAGCACACATCGATAAATATCTTCGTAAATAACACAAAATATTATCAGACCACTAGCATTCGATTTATGCACATACAGTAGATCACCAACATATTCATCAACACTTACTTATATCATCCTACTCGACTACACTCAGCACACATAAACTAAAATAAGTCAAATAACATCCTATTATTTTTTTACATTCGGATATTTAACAGCATGCCAACTGCTAATTAAATAAGCCTGACAGTGAACATGTTAGCAAAGTTTACTTTTATATAGGACCAGGAATCCATTGAACCTTCAGAACCTAGCTACACATACACAGTGCTGGATGCAAGGAATTCTACACTCATTAGCCATCACTGACACTCATATTACATCATAAACACTTGAGTCAACACTCATTTTCCATCATTAACATGCACACAAATGCAAATTAACCATAGTCGACACTCAATTAAACACTCACTTTCCATAATCTAAACTCAATTCGGCACTCATTTTCCATCATCGACACTCAATTCAACACTCACTTTCCATAATCTAAACTCAATTCGGCACTCATTTTCCATCATCGACACACAATTCAACACTCACTTTCCATCATCTGCACTCATTTTTTCCATAGTCGACACTCAGTTTCCATCAACGACACTCAATTCGACACTCATTTTCCATCAACGACACTCAATTTGACACTCATTTTCCATAATCAACACTCAATTCGACACTCAATTACCATCATCGACACTCAATTCGACACTCATTCTCCATCAACGACACTCAATTCAACACTCATTTTCCGGCATAGATACTTAATTCTACATACTCTTTCCTTCTTCAACACTCATTTTCCATCATCTACATACAGTAAAATTGAAACTTTCCATCATCCACACACAGATACATATAATAATATTCATACTCAACTCATTTCTTTAAAGTAGCAAACGCAGGAACTTTATTAGGGCATGAATAACGACACGTTTTAATATCAATTTTTAAAATTATATTTATATCAAAAATACAAAAGTATAAAATTTCATCAGTCAATACACATTACGAACTTATTATATATACCCTGAAATTCTAAGTTCATCAAGAATAATCCACGTTTCTTTGATAACTGATACAATTTCGTCATCTTGCGAAACAAGTAAAAGTCACAACCTGTTCGTTAACACGTTCGGGTCTTTCCACGATATATAATCAATTTCTATTGATGACACCATCTTCTTCGAATGTTTGCTGAACATATTCTGAAAATCGTTGTAATAATGATTATGATAATTTGTATCATCATCATCGGTGCTGTCCACATCTTTATCAAACACACTGACATCTTCATCTTGCATATCCCAGTATTTCGAATTTTTTGACATTGGAGTACCATCATTAGCATCAAGCTTACTTGCTAATTTTCCAAAAAAATATTCCAAAGCCTGTAGAAGTCTACTATAAGACGACTTGTCACTTTTTCTGGAAATGTTACTTTCATTATCTTCTACCTTACTTATATCTTCAACACCAGTTAAGATATTTCCTTCCTCAAGACCTAGAGATATTTTAACACAATCGCTTTTAAGACTAGGTGGATCAATTTCATTGTAAGACATACTGTCCCCGAGCATAGCGTCTCCATCTACGTACTTTATCTCCTGCACGAGCTTGGCTTTACAAGTTTTATCGTGTCTTTTTAAATTATCTCTTCGTGTCAACCGTCTTCCACACTTGCCACAAATTAGTATTTGACGGTA
This sequence comes from Bacillus rossius redtenbacheri, assembly GCF_032445375.1. Lineage (NCBI taxonomy): Eukaryota > Metazoa > Arthropoda > Insecta > Phasmatodea > Bacillidae > Bacillus > Bacillus rossius. The sequence goes on from NC_086343.1 coordinate 36,879,403, forward strand.
TGGGCTTTTAACACATTCGTTCTTTTCATGTCTACGAGCATTATAGATGTTACCAAAGTATTTGCTACAGTATGTACAATGTCCTCCAGATCGAGATCGATATTTGTGTATCGTACCTTCACTAGTCTGTACGTACTCCATAATGGTTGAATAGCAACTAAAGGTATTGTTTATGTACTTCGTATTTTCATGTATGAACATTCATCAATTATTTACGAAAAAAGATTTTTTTCTCATTTTGAAGAAAAAATCATGTTCCACGTAGTTTTACTACCCACCTTCATATTTCCTCATATGTTATGTTGTAAAAGCAACCAAAGTTGGTTGTAGGTTACGGAATGCTCACTCACGATCTCTTGAAAAAGGTGTGCCTCCCTAGATCTCAAGAGGAAGAACATTGACCTTATTTAAAAATTAGTGAATAATATCATGGTCTAGCAAGAATCACAAGATAATCTATTCCCATATTAGCAACCATCATGTATCAGTTGTCTGTATAAGCAGTCAATGTTTTGTGTGGGATGCTGGATGCTCCCTTACGATCGCAACAGAAGGAGGGCTTCGCTAGAACTCAAGGGGAAGGGAAATCTTCGTGTGTGATAGCGTTTCTCAGTTGTTTCATGACGTAGTAATCGTCTGATTAATGAACTTTTGTTTTTGCCTGATTTCCACCTGTTAAAATTCTTTTTTAAGTGTTGATTTGATAATATGACTTCGGAAATTTTTACGAAACTCTGAATAAAATTACCTGTCCTAGACACCAAGGACAATACAGTTTGTCTTTCATGTTAATGCTTCTCAGCTGTCTCAAAGCATATTATTTGTCTGAGTAAGGTTATTATTTTTTAAATCCACCTGATAACAATATTGTAAGTGCTGATTTATTGACAGAATTTCACTAATTAAATGTAACTCTGAATAGAAATGACATGACTCAGTATTAAAAAATTCTTCATGCAGAGATAGATCTCTCACAAATAATCTGAAGCACTCGGTGAAAACCATCAGATGTCTAGTTAGGTATAGTCAGAAACACTTGGAGAAAGCCATCAATATAATAACAAGAATAATCTGAAGCACTCGGAGAAATCCATCAGATGTCTAGTTAGGTATAATCAGAAGCACCCGGAGAAAACCATCATAATATTGACAAGAATAATCAGGAGCACACGGAGAAAACCCCCATAATATTGACAAGAATAATCGGAAGCACATGGAGAAAACCACCACAAGTTTTCTTTGATATCATAAAAATACAGAAAAACAATATTTAAAAATAAAAATAAATTAATAAAAAAATTAAAATGACAAAAAGAAAATAAAAAAAATAAATAAATTCTGGCTTGTGCTAGAACTATATCTTTGCTCAATAATGAGAAGTTCACAAGCTAGCAGAATCTGTTTTTTTATTTTTTTTATTTTCTTTTTGTTATTTAAATTTTTTTATTAATTTATTTTTATTTTTAAATATTGTTTTTCTGTATTTTTATGATATCAAATAAAACTTGTGGTGGTTTTCTCCATGTGCTTCCGATTATTCTTGTCAATATTATGGGGGTTTTCTCCGTGTGCTCCTGATTATTCTTGTCAATATTATGATGGTTTTCTCCGGGTGCTTCTGATTATACCTAACTAGACATCTGATGGATTTCTCCGAGTGCTTCAGATTATTCTTGTTATTATATTGATGGCTTTCTCCAAGTGTTTCTGACTATACCTAACTAGACATCTGATGGTTTTCACCGAGTGCTTCAGATTATTTGTGAGAGATCTATCTCTGCATGAAGAATTTTTTACTTACTGAGTCATGTCATTTCTATTCAGAGTTACATTTAATTAGTGAAATTCTGTCAATAAATCAGCACTTACAATATTGTTATCAGGTGGATTTAAAAAATAATAACCTTACTCAGACAAATAATATGCTTTGAGACAGCTGAGAAGCATTAACATGAAAGAAAAATTGTATTGTCCTTGGTGTCTAGGACAGGTAATTTTATTCAGAGTTTCGTATAAATTTCCGAAGTCATATTATCAAATCAACACTTAAAAAAGAATTTTAACAGGTGGAAATCAGGCAAAAACAAAAGTTCATTAATCAGACGATTACTACGTCATGAAACAACTGAGAAACGCTATCACACACGAAGATTTCCCTTCCCCTTGAGTTCTAGCGAAGCCCTCCTTCTGTTGCGATCGTAAGGGAGCATCCAGCATCCCACACAAAACATTGACTGCTTATACAGACAACTGATACATGATGGTTGCTAATATGGGAATAGATTATCTTGTGATTCTTGCTAGACCATGATATTATTCACTAATTTTTAAATAAGGTCAATGTTCTTCCTCTTGAGATCTAGGGAGGCACACCTTTTTCAAGAGATCGTGAGTGAGCATTCCGTAACCTACAACCAACTTTGGTTGCTTTTACAACATAACATATGAGTAAATATGAAGGTGGGTAGTAAAACTACGTGGAACATGATTTTTTCTTCAAAATGAGAAAAAAATCTTTTTTCGTAAATAATTGATGAATGTTCATACATGAAAATACGAAGTACATAAAAAATACCTTTAGTTGCTATTCAACCATTATGGAGTACGTACAGACTAGTGAAGGTACGATACACAAATATCGATCTCGATCTGGAGGACATTGTACATACTGTAGCAAATACTTTGGTAACATCTATAATGCTCGTAGACATGAAAAGAACGAATGTGTTAAAAGCCCATACCGTCAAATACTAATTTGTGGCAAGTGTGGAAGACGGTTGACACGAAGAGATAATTTAAAAAGACACGATAAAACTTGTAAAGCCAAGCTCGTGCAGGAGATAAAGTACGTAGATGGAGACGCTATGCTCGGGGACAGTATGTCTTACAATGAAATTGATCCACCTAGTCTTAAAAGCGATTGTGTTAAAATATCTCTAGGTCTTGAGGAAGGAAATATCTTAACTGGTGTTGAAGATATAAGTAAGGTAGAAGATAATGAAAGTAACATTTCCAGAAAAAGTGACAAGTCGTCTTATAGTAGACTTCTACAGGCTTTGGAATATTTTTTTGGAAAATTAGCAAGTAAGCTTGATGCTAATGATGGTACTCCAATGTCAAAAAATTCGAAATACTGGGATATGCAAGATGAAGATGTCAGTGTGTTTGATAAAGATGTGGACAGCACCGATGATGATGATACAAATTATCATAATCATTATTACAACGATTTTCAGAATATGTTCAGCAAACATTCGAAGAAGATGGTGTCATCAATAGAAATTGATTATATATCGTGGAAAGACCCGAACGTGTTAACGAACAGGTTGTGACTTTTACTTGTTTCGCAAGATGACGAAATTGTATCAGTTATCAAAGAAACGTGGATTATTCTTGATGAACTTAGAATTTCAGGGTATATATAATAAGTTCGTAATGTGTATTGACTGATGAAATTTTATACTTTTGTATTTTTGATATAAATATAATTTTAAAAATTGATATTAAAACGTGTCGTTATTCATGCCCTTATAAAGTTCCTGCGTTTGCTACTTTAAAGAATTGAGTTGAGTATGAATATTATTATATGTATCTGTGTGTGGATGATGGAAAGTTTCAATTTTACTGTATGTAGATGATGGAAAATGAGTGTTGAAGAAGGAAAGAGTATGTAGAATTAAGTATCTATGCCGGAAAATGAGTGTTGAATTGAGTGTCGTTGATGGAGAATGAGTGTCGAATTGAGTGTCGATGATGGTAATTGAGTGTCGAATTGAGTGTTGATTATGGAAAATGAGTGTCAAATTGAGTGTCGTTGATGGAAAATGAGTGTCGAATTGAGTGTCGTTGATGGAAACTGAGTGTCGACTATGGAAAAAATGAGTGCAGATGATGGAAAGTGAGTGTTGAATTGTGTGTCGATGATGGTAAATGAGTGCCGAATTGAGTTTAGATTATGGAAAGTGAGTGTTGAATTGAGTGTCGATGATGGAAAATGAGTGCCGAATTGAGTTTAGATTATGGAAAGTGAGTGTTTAATTGAGTGTCGACTATGGTTAATTTGCATTTGTGTGCATGTTAATGATGGAAAATGAGTGTTGACTCAAGTGTTTATGTTGTAATATGAGTGTCAGTGATGGCTAATGTGTGTAGAATTCCTTGCATCCAGCACTGTGTATGTGTAGCTAGGTTCTGAAGGTTCAATGGATTCCTGGTCCTATATAAAAGTAAACTTTGCTAACATGTTCACTGTCAGGCTTATTTAATTAGCAGTTGGCATGCTGTTAAATATCCGAATGTAAAAAAATAATAGGATGTTATTTGACTTATTTTAGTTTATGTGTGCTGAGTGTAGTCGAGTAGGATGATATAAGTAAGTGTTGATGAATATGTTGGTGATCTACTGTATGTGCATAAA